>NW_004444075.1:6173017-6249216 GCF_000243295.1 Trichechus manatus latirostris
AAAAAAAAAAAAAGCCAGACAAGCTGGAACAGTAGAGAACAGAGGGGTCGCTGAGACTACCACCCTGAGACACTCTTTAAACCTAGAACTGAGCCTATCCCCTGAGATCACCCTTTAGCGCAATAGCAGAGTGGCACACAAAATAAATGATATTACCCATAAGATCAGTGCTCTACTTAAAAATCATCAGTATGAGACCAAAAGTCAGCAATTACTCAAAAGCAAAGATGAGACAATAAGGGGGCAGAGAAACCAGAGTACTGGAAATGGAACAAACAGAACACAATCAAAGAGAATGTTGACACACTGTGATAAATGTCACTAATGTCACTGAGCAATTTGTGTGGAAATTGTCAAATGGGAACCTAACTTACTGTATAAACTTTCACCAAAACTGAATACAATTAAAGAAATTAAAAAAAGAACTGGCTCAAAATACTCTTTTAAAAATGTCACGTTTAATCCCAGGCTAACTATTTTTCATTTCCTCGATACATTTTAAACTTTTGTTTAATACAGATTAAAAGTACATATCTTATAAGTGCACAGCTTGGTGAATTATCCCAAAGTGCGCACACCAATGGGCCCAATACTCATATTCAGAAATGGAGTATTACCAACTTCCCAGAGACCTCCTTGTGCTGTCTTTAATAACAAACTCCTTCAAGCGTAACTGCTATCCTGATTTTCTAAAGGAGACACTGGTGTTTTGCTAGAATTTATACTTTATATAAATTCAGTCATTTATATAAGTCATTCTTTTGCGACTGGCTTCTCTCATTCAGCAATATGTGTGGGCGATTTATTCACATCATTAGTACTTTCTAAATCTATCACTGCCTTGTACTTCAAACACATTAGAAGCTTCTTGAGAGCGAGGACCAAGACTTTTACTTGGATCCTCTTGAACACTCAAGTGTACACTGTACCTTGACAGATGCTCACTGAATACATTGTGAATAAATAGTTTGGCTTCTTGCTTCTCACAACAATAATTTCTCACAAAGATTTTTCATCTTCCTCCATAACCAACCAAAGTATTCATTGGTTCCCTTCTGTAAACTGCCATTGTCTATCTTCCCCAAGTCTCCTTTGTCGTTGTGTGCCTCAAGTTGATTACAACTCATAGCTACTTTATAAGACGGAGTAGAAGGTAGGATTTCCTGGGCTATAATCTTTACGGGAGCAGTTACCCAGGTCTTTTCTCCTATAGAGCCACAGAGTGAGTTCCAACCATTGACCTTTCAGTTAGCAGCCAAGTGCTTAACCACTGTGCCACAGGGCTCCTTCAAGTCTCCTTTTATTATTTGTTATTAAGTGCTGTCGAGTCATTTCTGACTCATAACGACCCTATATACAACAGAACGAGACAATGCCCGGTCCTGTGCCTTCCTCACAATTGTTGTTATGCTTGAGCCTGTTGTTGCAGCCACTGTGTCAATCCATCTTGTTGAGGGTTCTTCCTCTTTTTCGCTGACCTTCTACTTTACCAAGCATAATGTCTTTCTTTAGGGATTAGTCCTTCCTGATAACATGTCCAAGACTAAGTCTTGCCGTCCTTGCTTCTAAGGAGCATTCTGGCTGTACCTTTTCCGAGAACAGATTTGTTCATTCTTGTGGCAGTCCATGGTATATTCAATGTTCTCACCAACACCGTAATTCAAAGGCACCAATTCTTCTTCAGTCTTCCTTATTCATTGCCATCTTTCACATGCATATGAGGCGACTGAAAACACAATGGCTTGGGTCAGGGGCAACTTAGTCCTTAAAGTGACATCTTTGCTTTTTAACACTTTAAAGTGGTCTTTTGCAGCAGGTTTGCCCAATGCAATGTATCTTTAGATTTCTTGACTGCTGCTTCCATGGGTGTTGATTGTGGATCCAAGTAAAATGAAATCCTTAACAACTTCAATCTTTTCTCCTTTTATCATGATGTTGCTTTTTGGTCCATTTGTGAGGATTTTTGTTTTCTTTATGTTAAGGTATAATCCATATTGAAGGCTGTAGTCTTTGATCTTCATCAATAAGTGCTTCAGGTCCTCTTCACTTTCAGCAAGCAAGGTTGTGTTATCTGCATATCACAGGTTGTTAAAGTCTCCTTACTCTCTTACAAATACTTTTACATGATGATGCATATTTAACATATAGATTTGTAAAAGAAATAAACTTTTTTTTTTTTTAATTTAAAACTGCCTGTTAAATAGAGACAATCTAGCATATAACAACTGGGATCATGTTCTTCTTGAATTTCATGTTTATTGTAACTTGGTCACAAATATTTTCACAGTTTAATAATCAGGTTAACTCTTAACTCTCAGTTAGTATTGAATCACCTATTGTGTCATCTCTTTTTCCTATTACTGCAGCAAATATGTAGATCAGGTTCTTTATTACCTGCACCACTGATCATCTTTAATTGAAATTTCCAGTTGGTTGATTAAGGGATATAAGGAAAACTAGTATCATAAAAAAATTAAAAATTCTGTTCCGTGTACATGATTTTATTTTCCTTTTAGGGACATTTTAAAAAGTTCATTCCTATTTTGTTTTGGTACATTTCTCAAGAAGTTTTTATTTATGGCTTCCTAAAGTGATTCTTAGATAGTTTTATTGAGCTTTAGAAGGAAATACAACGGGGAGACAAAGAGATAAACACACACACACAGAGCAGAATAGATTACAGTCCACAAAGAAGATGAAAATGAAAACCGTGTGGCTCAGGGATAATTATTCCTTTTCATTCTTTTTTTGCTCAAAAAGAAGGCAGAAGTGTCTGAAAGAAATGGAAGGTATTTTAGTTTATTCTGAACATAACAAATGCACTACTCACAAGTCTGTTACAACCCAGATGAAGAAGTTAGTTCAAAGTGACGGGGGGGGGAGAAGCACCATTAAGATTTTATAATTCTGCTAGCAAACTAACATTCCAAACACCTGGTGAACTTGCATATTTGAGAAAAGGGAAAAAGAACTTCTAAAAGAAAACAGAAAAACTTTTGATTGCCCACAGGTGTAGCGACTGCACAGTGAAATATACCTGATTTTTAAAGTACACCTAGTTCTTTGAGATTAGATCTTCATTACTTAAATCATTTGGAATATTCCATAAGATCAAAATGTTACTCAGGCTGTTGAAGAAAAAACATGCCTCTCTGAATTATTCTTACTGACTTTCTTCAACCTCTTTCTTGAAAATAATATGAATCTTAAACTTTAGGATTAAATCATACAGTGGACAATGTTTTCTCTCTTGTTCATGAAATCTGGGCAAGGAAATTTTTTTTTTAAGTTGAGGAAAATGTCTACCTGTATAATATTTATTTATATATAAACTATATTGAGTGCACAAGTCCAAATATTAATTATTGAGGAAAATCAATGCTTTTTGTTTTGGTTTTTTGTTCATACTTAGATTATTTCTAGAATCATTAAACATTGGTATTAGTTACCTTCTGAGAGTTATCCATATCAGTAAAGCTTTTCCATGTTTACATTGGTCCCGAAATTTAATATAATTATTTCTTATTTCTAATGTATTTATGCTTTTTAACTATATGAAGGACAACTTAAATCTGTGTTTCTTGATACAACTTTGAAATGCACACACAGATCTGAACTTCAAGTAGCTGGAGTTCCTTCTAACAACTTATTTTCTCCCAATATCAATACTTCAAAAACAAGGAAAAGAACTTACCTTCTCTTTAAATATTGACTGCTTGTTTGAATGTTAAATACAGTGAACTTTCTATCTATCAAGTTCTTTCTAGACAGATGCCGGCACAAATATACTCTCATCCCAGATTATTCATTTTCAATATCTCCTTCTATTTCTTATTTCTACTACTTTTACATGTTAGAAAAAGTTTAGAACTGTTTTTTTTTTATATTCTCAGAGATACCATTGAAAAAAGATCATCACTCAACAGTTTAAACAACATATTTGAAGAGTTTAACAAGAAATATAAAGGGTAGATATAACTCTCTTGTGTTTGAAGTTTTCTCTATAGTTTAGAGATCCTTTTTAAGTTGAAGTAATGACCCCCTGAATTACTACATTTAGTCATGTCAATAAATGGTCAATAAATGGTTGTGTTAGGTGGCTTACTCTTGGCAACCGTTCTCTCACCCTCAAAACAGAAAGCTGTAGAGTATTTGATTTTTAAAAGAAGGGATCTTCTCATGCAATACTGTACTATAACACTGAAATGTGACTTGGTATCAGAAAGCAGTTTTACACAGTTTTTATTTTATTATAAAGATAAAAGAAAATCCCCAATTAAAAAGCATTTGAACTTGGGGCTGAACTCCAGTGCTATGGCACACTCAATTTCACAGTGTTGTGTGTGTGTCTGTTTGCTGTGAATTGCAATAGAATTTCACATATTATACTTCTGAAGTACCCTAATTCATATTATATTCCTAATTTATTCTAATTTCTTTCTCTGAATTAACAAACACATTGCTTAATACATCCAAGTACATGGGGACAGCCATAAGGCCAGCCCAACTGTCCCTCTGCTTTATCAAGATGATCAGATTGATATTAAGATTTGTGTGACTTAGCTAGTTGAGTGAAGTGGATGATTATGGAAGTGGAACTTGGTTGGAATAACATAGCATAAATTGGCAGAAATCTAACGGATATCCAGCAGAAACATCCAGCCTTAAAAAGTCATCATCTTATTTTTATTAATTGTATTTTCACTTTTTCTAATTGCAATGTAATGGTTAGGGGTACTCCAAATAGCTCTGTGAACTTTAAGTTACTTAATTGTAAAGTCTCAGGATCTATAATTTTTAAATTAGGATAAAAAAATACCTATCCCATAGGCATTTTGTAGGAGTAAATGTAACAAGTGTGGCAAAAATGGTTAAGCACTTGACTACTAGCCGCAAGGTTGATGGTTCAGACAAACCCAGAGGCACCTCAGAAGACAGGCCTGATGATCTGCTTCCAAAACAGCACAACCTTGAAAACCCTATGGGGTTGCTATGAGTCAGAATCAACTTCAAGTCAACTAACAACAATAAGCAAAGTGCCTAGCACATAAATAACAATTCTCAATAAAAGTTTTTGTTATTATTACATTAGCTTCTTCTGGTGGCTGTTTAATCTTAGTATTTTAAATCCTTTCAAATCATTTGGGAACAATTTTTTATAGAAATCTGTGACTCTGGAAGAATTATGATATCATGTATGTATTTAGTATCCCTATAATGCCTTGCATATTTTTAGTACATTATAGATACTTAAAAAGAATTTGCACAAGTGAATAATAGGCTGCAACTTGTCTTATTTCTGCTAAATTCTAGTGATAGGTAAGAAACATTTACATCCCTCTGATGAAGAGCTGATGTTAGCATGAATCTCGTCACTGCAATGAAGTCCCTAGATGGTATAAACAATGCTATGGGCCTTGTCTCAGTTATCTAGTGCTGCTGTAACACAAATAACACAAGTGAATGACTTTAACAAAGAGAAATTCATTCTCTCACAGTCTAGGAGGCAACAAGTCCAAATTCAGGGTGCCAGCTACAGGGGAAGGTTTTCTGTCCCTGTTAGCTCTGAGGGAAGGTCTTTGTCATCAATCTTCCCCAGTCAAGGAGCTTCTCAGCACAGGGACCCTAGGTCCAAAGGACATGCTCTGCTCCTGGTGCTACTTTCTTGGTGGTATGAGGTCCCTTAGTCTGTCTAATGGCTTCTCTCTTTTATATCTCAAAAGAGATTGACTGAAGATACCATCTAGTCTTGTAGTTTGAGTCCTGCTTCATTAACATCATAGAGGTAGGATTTACAACGCAGGAAAATCACATCAGATGACAAAATGGTGGACAACCACACTATACTGGGAATCATGGCCTAGCCAAGTTGACACACATTTTGGGGGGACACAATTCAATCCATAACAGGATGATAACCAATAGACTGGAGATTGAAGTCCAGCAATGGTGCAGAGTCTTGGAAGTGGTCCAGAGGCTTGGAAGAAAGGCCTGCTGTTCTACTTCTGAAAAATCAGAAAACCCTATGATAACTTCCATTGAAACCTATGGAGTACAGTGCTACAATGACACATATGGGTTCTCCATGAGTTGGAATTGGCTCAATGGCAACTTTGGTCATGTGATTCTAGGAACAACTACTAACATTTTCAAAAATAATAATAATTAATCCTTTTTTTTTTTTTAATTAAAAGAACTGAACAGTCACTGTCTCACCATTTGTGGATAGATTTTTTTCCAGGATACGCAACAAATGGAAAATAACTAAGACTTAAGTAATTCTATTTACAAGAGGTATTATTCTATATTTTCTGAGTGAACAAAGACAGAATATATCTATAAGTCTATTGGAGAATATGACAGCCGTGGGTATTTCTTGAACCAAGGTTTAGTAAATTCTTTAAAATATTTTTTCATGTTTTTGATATTCTGGTCATATTACTTTAGACTAGCATAGCAGTGGAGCTCTGGTGGTGCAGTGGTTAAAAGCTCAGCTGCTAACCAAAAGGTCCGCAGTTTGAATCCCCCAGCCACTCCTTGGAAACCCTACGGGGCAGTTCTACAGGGTCGCTACAAGTTGGAATCCACTCAATGGCAACAGGTTTGAGTTGGTTGCGGGCCTGGCAGTAACATATACATTATTGTTGTATGCCCTCGAGTTGATTTTCATCTCATAAGGACTTTGTAGAACAGAGTAGAATTGCCCCATAGGGTTTCCTAGGCCGTAATCTTACGGAAGCAGATTGCCAGGTCTTTTTTCCCACAGAGTGGAAGTTGGGTTTGAACTGCCGATCTTTGCATTTTTTGGTTACCAGCCAAGCGCTTAATGTGCCACCAGGCCTCTTTGAACATATACATCCAAACCAAAAACCAAACCACTGCCATCAAGTCGACTCCAACTTATAGCGACCGTATAGGACAGAGTAGAACTGCCCATAGTGTTTCCAAGACTGTAGTCTTTACAGAAGCAGACTGCACAATTTTTCTCCCAGGGAGCAGATGGTAGGTTCAAACCGCTGACCTTTCGGGTTAGCAGCCAAGCGCTTAATCACTACACCACCAGGGCTCCTTCCAACATGTATATAGTTGTGAAAAACTATGTTAAGTATGGGATGATTCTGCTCAAGGGTATTAATGGACCAGTGGGACTTTTGGAAAACAGAGTTCTAAAAGACAAGTTGTTAGAAAAAAACGTTAAAAATAACTCTTATGTGACTGCAATATGATTAGGACTGTTGGTACTCTAATGTTCTATACATGCCCATATATGGGAAATAAAATACACACACATATGGAAAGCATTTTCAAATGGTCCCTCTCCCAATCGTCTATGCCTAAACCATAGAAATTTCAAGAATCTCAACTAAGAGTTGCTATTTACCAGGCCCCCTTTGTTGTTGAGCCCTGTACGCCAGGTGTTGTCTCCCAGCGTTATGAGATTGTAAAAAAAAAAAAAACAAACTCTTCTTCAGCATTTTAACCTTTTAGCAACAGCTTTCTGCTTTATTTCCTATTCTTGTCCTCCACATCTACAGCATTTGGTAAGTGCCTTGAGGGATAATCACACGCAGAATATCATACTTCTCTTTGATTTCTTTTTCTCTGGGAACTTGGCTCCTCAAGTCCCTGCTTCCTGGCTGCCTTGTTGTTTTTTAATGCCCCCTTTTAAAAAACATCTAACTTTCATAGTTATTCTCAGTGGGAGGCTTAGTTTGATATAAGCTACTCTAAATAGCTTGCAGCAGTCAACCGAAGATGTATTTTTTTAAGTAGTAAATGTATGGATTTTTTATATTAGGACAGAGCAGTTAAAAATGGGCATTCAAGCGAGATTTTGATTCATTAGGGCCAATGGTTGGATAAGAGCTGTCACTCTGATTTTGGTTCTAGACTCTGGCAAAATGCCTTAATTTTACCCTTGGGTGCTCAGGTATTCTTATAACATGGATCTTTGTAAGTGTATAAAATTTTTAGACCTTTCTGGAGTGGAAAGATCCTTATTCTTGAGGATGAAATTTTCCCTTTAAGCCACCCCCAAAATCTGCACTAACTCTCTCTATTGCTTGGGCTTTGCTCTCTGGAGAGCATCATCCCTCATGTTCTCTACTGCGTTTTTTTATAATCACTTTCCTTCTTGTGGAAACCTTGGTGGTGCAGTGGTTAAGAGTTCGGCTGCTAATCAAAAGGTCAGCAGTTTGAATCCACCAAGTGCCCCTTGGAAACCCTATGGGGCGTTCTACTTTGTCCTATAGGGTCGCTATGAGTCGGAATAGACTCAACGGCAATGGTTTTTTTCCTTCTTGTAAATTGATATCCATTATAAAGCATGCCTATGTTACGGGACCTAGGGCATACTTTTATTACTTTCAATTTTCTAAAGATATCTATTTTTTTCTTTGATTTTAGGACCTAGTTTTTTATAGTGATAAATTACTTTATACCAAGTCTTTGGTATCAGTTTCTTATTTTAATAACGTTTCTGTGTGAAGAAGGTGCAATCTGTTTTACAACAATTTGCTTCATAAAGCAGTTTCAAAAATACTGAAAAGGAGGGCTTTTAATACACATTTAATATTTAAAAGTCATTTTTAATTATATAAATTATATATGAAAACATACATCATATATAAAATATATAATATAAACTATATAAATGTATATCATATATAAAATGTCACAAATATATATATGACATTTTAGGGCATTGTAGGGCACCAGCAATTCTTTCAATATTATACATTCATTCCTAAGGGTTCTCTCCTAACTTTTTCTAGTAACCTCTTAAAACCCTAATTCACAGAAGCTTCTTTGGCCCATGAGCACTCCTGACAATAGCCAGAAACTCAAGCTGAATTCAGAAGACAACGTGGAACCAGGGATATCATTGCTGATATCAGATGGATGCTGGTTGAAAGCAGAGAATACCAGAAAGATGTTTACCTGTGTTTTATTGACTATGCAAAGGCATTCGACTGTGTTGATCATAACAAATTATGGATAACATTGTGAAGGATGGGAATTCCAGAACACTTAATTGTGCTCATGAAGAACCCATACATAGATAAAGAGGCAGTTGTTTGAACAGAACAAAGGGATACTGCGAGGTTAAAAGTCAGGAAAGGTGCGTGTCAGGGTTGTATCCTTTCACCGTACTTATTCAATCTGTATGCTGAGCAAATAATCCAAGAAGCTAGACTATATGAAGAAGAATGGGGCATCAGAATTGGAGGAAGACTCATTAACAACCTACATTATGCAGAAGACACAACCTTGTTTGCTGAAAGTGAGGAGGACTTGAAGGACTTACCGATGAAGATCAAAGTCCACAGCCTTCAGCATGGATTACGCCTCACTGTAAAGAAAACAAAAATCCTCACAACTGGACCAATAAGCAACATCATGATAAAGGGAGAAAAGATTGAAGTTGTCAAGGATTTCATTTTACCAGATCCTCAATCAACACCCACTGAAACAGCACTCAATAAATCAAATGAGACATTGTAATGGGCAAATCTGCTGCAAAAGACCTCTTTCAAGTGTTAAAAAGCGAAGATGTCACCTTGAAGACTAAGGTGCGCCTGACCCAAGCCAAGGTATTTTCGATCTCCTCATATACATGTGAAAGCTGGAAAATGAATAAGAAAGACCAAAGAAGAATTGACAGCTTTGAATTATAGTGTTGGCAAAGAATATTGAATATACCATGGACTGCCAAAAGAAAGAACAAATCTGTCTTGGAAGAAGTACAGCCAGAATGCTCCTTAGAAGCAAGGATGATGAGACTACGTCTCACATACTTTGGACATGTTATCAGTAGGGACCAGTCCCTGGAGAAGGACATCATGCTTCGTAGAATGTCAGCAAAATAGAGGAAGACCCTCAAAGAGATGTATTGACACAGTGGCTGAAACAACTGGCTCAAGCATAACAACAATTGTGAGGATGGTGCAGGACCAGGAAGTGTTTTGTTCTGCTGTACATAGGGTTGCTATGAGTGGGAACTGACTCGACAACACCTAACACAAACAACAAATAAGCTAATAAAGGGGCAGAAACAGAACAATAAAAAAATTATTAAACCCTCCCTTCCCCCAAAAAAAAGTCAAGAAAGGATAAAAAAAATCACATAGTACAAATTGCAGAAGGAATATTTAAACTCAATTATATTAGTAATTGGAGCCCTGATGGCAGAGTGGTTAAGCATTCGGCTGCTAACCAAAAAATTGCAGTTCACATCCACCAGCCGCTCTTTGGAAACGCTATGGGGCATTTCTACCCTGTCTTAGGAGTCGGAATCAACTCGATGGCAATGGGTTATTTTGGGGGGATATTAGTAATTATATCAAATGTAAATGGAAAAATAAAAAACAATAAAAAGAACAAGAAACCCAATATATACTGTTTTTGAAAGCATAATAAATATAAGAACACAGAAAGTTTGAAAGTGAAATAATGAATAAAACTTCTACCATACAAACACTAAACAAAAGACTACTAGTATGCTCATACTAATATACTCATACTAATATAAAAGTAGACTTTAAGGCAAAAAAATTAGCATACAATGACATATTATAATATCCAAATAAGCATAAATTATTTAAGTTGTCTATTTCTTAGTAGGTAATTAACTGACTCCTTGGAAAAAATTTCCTCCCAATGAAAAGAGAAATTTTCTATTAATTCTCAATAATTGGTAGGGTATGACAGAAATTTTTTTTTAAAATAACATGAAAAATCTCAAATATTTGCCCAGAGAAGTACAAAGAAAAATATTTTTATTGTCACATATTGTAAATGAATAAAGCATGGATGATACTAATATTTATCTATAGATATGGATTACCTTTATATATTTCATTAATATAACAAAATTGTTAAGCCACTGTATGTTGTATATGAGAGAGAAAAGACTCCAGAAAAACATGATGTTAGAACTAATCCAAAATGGCTCATTATTACAGTCTATTCTATTTCATTTTGACTAATTTACTTGTCATCATTTAACTTGTCCTTGACCTCCTTGAAATCTTGTCACACGTTTCACAAATGCTTATAACAAAGAGCATTCAAATAACCCAATTAAAAAATCGGCAAACAACATGAATAAACACTTCACCAGAGAGGACACTCATGTGGCCAACTGACACTTGAAAAGACTCTTGCTATCATTAGTCATCAGAAAGATGCAAATCAAAACTACAATAAGATGACATCTCACCCTGCAAAAATGGCACTGGTCCAAAAAACAGAAAACAACAAATGCTGGCGAGGTTTCCAGGCGATTGGTACCCTGCTCCACTGCTAGTGGGACAGTAAATTGGTTCAACCACTATGGAAAACAGCATGGTACTTCTTCAAAAAACTAGAAATAGAAATATCCTATGATACAGCAAACCCTAGAGAATTAAAACTACCGACACAAACAGATACATGCACACTTATGTTCACTGTAGCTTTATTTATAATAGCAAAAAGATGGAAACAGCTTAGTGTCCATGAATGGATGAATGAATAAAGAAACTGTGGTGCATACACACAATGAAATACTATGCAGCCATAAAAAAATAATGATGAGTTTTCAAAATATACTATAATGTGGATGAATCTGGAGGACATTATGCTGAGTGAAATAACAATCACAAAAGGACAAATACTATATGTTCTCATTATTATAAAAAGACAAGAATAAGTATAAATACAGAAAGCAACATTCTTTGGTGGTTACCAGAGATGGAAGATAGAGGGAAGGGGAATCACTTTCTAGATAGTAGACACTTGAAAGTTTTGGTGATGGGTAAGGCAATACTGAATAAGGGTGAAATCAGCACAACTTGATCAAGGTAAAAGATGACACTAAGAAGCAAACAAGACTAAAGGACAATTTTGGTAAAAGCTACAACATATACAGTTTTGCAACAATGGTAATAACAACCAAAAAATATGTGTGTGGTTACATCAGTAGATATGATAGGTAGGCATATATGAATATAAGGGTGCACATGTATAGATGTTTCTGCAGGCAGATGTATATACATGTTTGTGTGTGCTGCATATATATTCATATATAAAATAATGCACAAAGAGGGCACAGTTATGGATAATTCCTAGACATAACCAAACACCTTACATGATCGAGTTACTGGGTTTGAGGCCTTAGGACCAGAGTCTCGGGGGCAACTCGGTCAATTGTAGTAACATAGCTCGTAAAGATAGTGTTCTCCATCCTAGTTTGGTGAGTAGCGTTTGGGATCTTAAAATCTTACAAGTGGCCATTTAAGATGCAACTATTGGTATCTATGTGTCTGGAGCAAAAAAGAAAGAAGGAAACCAAAGATTCAAAGAAACTAGTCTACAGGACTAATAGTCTACATGAACCATGGCCTCACCTACCTTGATACCGGAAGAACTAGATGGTGCCCAGCTACCGCTATCAACCTTTCTGACCAGGGACACAATAGATGGTCCCAGATAGAATAGGCATAAAAAGTAGAACAAAACTGAAATTCCTAAAAAAAAGTCCAGACTTACTGGACCAGTAGAGACTAGAGTAACTCCCCAAGACTATTGCCCTGGGATATCCTTTGAACCTGGAACTCAAACTACTCCTGGAGGCCAGCTATCAGCCAAAAGACAGAGTGGCTCATTAAATAACATCATCAGTGAGTACCGTGCTTCTCTAAACAATCATCTAAATGAGACTTAATGGTCAACATTTATCCTAGACCAAAGATGAGAAGGTAAGGGAGGACAAATAAGCTAGATTAATGGAAATAGAACAACCAGAATGGAAATAATGAGAATGATGACACATTGTGAAAAGCGTACCAATTCCACTAAATAATAATATGAATTAAAAAACAAACAAACAAACAAAATGTTGCCTTCGAGTCAATTCTAACTCATAGCGACCCTATAGGACAGAGTAGAACTACTCCATAGAGTTTCCAAGGAGCAGCTGGTGGATTCGAACTGCCTACTTTCTGGTTAGAAGTTGAACTCTTAACCACTGTGTCACCAGGGTAGAAATTGTTAAATGAGAACCTAACTTGCTATATTTTTCTCCAAAATCACAATAAAATATTTAAAAAAGTGTATTTGACACATTCACTTTCCTGCCTCAACATCCAGGCTACTGAACTGGAAAAAAAGGACACAACCATGCAGAGTTTGTCTCTCTATGAATTCATGATGTCTAGACTCAATAGAATCCTCAGCGCAACTAGATTATTCTATCAGTCTCTCTCATTCACCACACAGTTATTTAAAATGGTCAGCATTCTCCTCAAAATGACTCTGCTAAATCTGCCATTAAGGAGCTCTGGTGGTGCAGTGGTTAAGGTCGGTGGGTAGAACCCACCAGTTGCTCCTCGGAAAGAAGCTGTGGCAGTCTGCTTTTGTAATGATTACAGTCTTGAAAATCCTATGGGGCAGTTCAACTCTGTTGTATAGGGTGGCTATGAGTCTGAATCAACTCGATGGCAACGGGGTCGGGAACTCTGCCATTGTTACTTTGAGAAGATCCTGACTTTTAAATTACCAAGAATATAGAATTCAGAGAAGTTCA
Source organism: Trichechus manatus latirostris (assembly GCF_000243295.1). NCBI lineage: Eukaryota > Metazoa > Chordata > Mammalia > Sirenia > Trichechidae > Trichechus > Trichechus manatus. Next base: position 6,186,585 of record NW_004444075.1, read on the forward strand.
CTGACTTCATGACATACAACTTGGGCATGTAAGGATCTTTTCCTCCATCGTTCTTGGAAGAAGGGAAGAGGCATATCTCTTGCTCCGGGTCAATCCCTTTACTGGTACTCTAGATTTTAGCAAACTTTTCCTTCTTCAGGTCTTCTCTTTAATTTTTTAAGCCCACCTGAAATCTATGATCAACCTTACCTTTCCTGCTGATTGCATCTCATCAACATCTAAATAACCTCAAGAATTTTCCATTCATTAGAGGAAAAAAAAAAAAAAAAATTGAGAAACAACCTCCTTAACTCCTGTAGTTCTTCATAGCTGTTTGCTTTTTCCACTTCTTCACTCTTTACTCATTCTCCAACCCACTAAAATCTGGCATTTGTCTCCACAAATATACTCAGCTTCTCTCATCAAGGTCATCCACATCTATAACTTCAGTGTGTGTGTGTGAATAATTACCTTACTTGGTAACTGAAGCATTTTATGTTATTGATCTTTGCTTCTGGGAATACTTCCTTCCTTTTCTTAGGTTCCATAACCATGTTCTTCTGAAAACCCACCTTTCTCTCTGGCTCTTTCATCTTTGTCTTCTTGCAAATTATATCTAAATATAATTATATCTAATATTTTTCCTTGAATTATTATTCTATGTTTACAGGTTTCCCGTTATCCGAAAATAGAGCGTTGCTATGAAACTTTTCTTTAGCCGAAATGGTGTAAAGCAAAAAAGTAATTACCATTAATTCATACGGGAAAAATTTTTGAGCATTGCCAGACCTAAAAAATAATCTACCAAATCTTATCAAATAACACATAAAACCTAAAATAACACTAACATATAGTAAAAGCAGGAATGATATGATAAATACACAGTCTGCTTGGGGTGCACTTTGCCTCTTGCTGCAAAACAGACTCTGAACGCTATTTCCACCTTTTTTTCATAAAAGTGAAAATCCTCTTTGGATTTCTTTTGGTTAGTGAAAACAGGTACTAATGTAGGTCTTTTGTAAAAGTGAAATGGCATAAAGTGAACTTTCGAAAAGCAGGGGATACCTGTATAGCAGACTGTAAAGAAAAAAATATGAGAACCCATATACTTACTACTCAGCATTGTCAGCCTTTAACGTTTTGAATTTTTTTCCAACAAATTTAAAAAATTAAAATAAGACAAATACATTTGAACTTTCTTAACTTCCTACCAAGTTTTTCTACATTGCTTATAATTTTACTACATAGGTGTATATCTTTATATACTATGGATTCTTATATATATGTTTTTATAGTATTAGGAAACACTACTGTGTTCTTCAACAACATGTTTTTCTAAACCAATGTTTTATTTTTGAAATATATCACATTTCAGTATTCCATGTATGCTTGAAAATAACATATATTCCTATCTGTGGGTGTACAGGTGTGCATATGACCATTAGATTAACTTTACAGTATGTTTTGTTCAAGTGTTCTGTATAATTTTTAAATTATATTCTGTTTGATTTATTAATTTCTGAAAGAAGTACATTAAAATCTCACAGATATTATGTATTTATAAATTTCTCCTTATATTTTTTCAGTTATACTTCACATATTCTGTAGCTATGCTTTTAGCACTTAGAAGTAAAAATTTTCCATCCAACATCTTTAAAATAATCTACAAGATTAATGACTTAGTCCCAGGTTCTCTTTCTAACCTCATCTTATGCCACTTCCAACACATAATTATGTGCCAGCATATTTCATTTATGCCAGTTTCTCAAAGTAATGAACTTTCTCACTTTTATATATGTGTGTGGAGCACGTGTGTGTGTGTGTAATTATCTTACTTGGTATCTGAAGCATTTTATATCGTTGATCCCTTCCTCCTGGGAATACTTCTTTCCTTTTCTCAGCTAGATTAGAGCATGCCTGCCTATCACTTTATCCATATCATCTGGTTAATATTTAAGCATTTTTTATATCTCAGCTAAGAGATCCATTCTTTCCCATCACACTGGAGTAGATACATTGTTTGTGTTCCTTAAAACTCTCTGTACTTGAGTAATACAGCACTTAAAATTGTTTCTCTTGAAGATGCCTGTCACTTTTCACCTTCGAATTTGTGTTGCTTAGCACTTAGTCATATAGAAGAAGCTTCATAAACATATAGCAGAAAGATGAATGCATGAATCAATGGGACAAAGCCCTGTCCTGTTCTTACGGGAGGTTTCTGCCTAGTGTGTAGCCTAGTAACAAATAGAGAATAGATAGATTAGATAGATAGATTAGATAGATAGATAGATAGATAGATGATAGATAGATGATAGATAGATAGATAGATGATACCTAGTGTGTAGCCTAGTAACAAATAGAGAATAGATAGATTAGATAGATAGATTAGATAGATAGATAGATAGATAGATGATAGATAGATGATAGATAGATAGATAGATGATAGACAGACAGATAGATAGATGATAGATAGATAGACAGATAGATAGATGATAGATAGATGATAGATGATGGATAGATGGATGGATGGATGGATGGATGGATAAGTAGGTAGGTAGATAGATATTTAGATTTAGAATGTGAGCTTACAATAGATAGCTCATGGTTCCTCATGATTCCAAAGTAAATACTGATGTTATGAAGCTGGATTCTTTTAAATTTTTATCAACATCATGGTAGAAAGAGTTCTATCTCAATTTGAAATTAAAAAAAAAAGCAGATTGTACAGAAAAGCCATTTTAAAACTGTGTCCTAATTACAAAAGGAAAGATTTGTGGTATGTAAAATATGACTTCTTATATAAGAGAGACTCATATTGAAATTTTAGTAATTGCTATAGGCCCAGATCAACCCACCTGCTAAGTCTAGATGTTTCTGAGCCTCCAAGTAGATGTGAACACACACTCCTTTGTATTTTGTCTTGAAGCCCTTACTTAAGGATGCCTTGTTTTATACCTGCAACTATCTTTTCCAACTTCTTGATAGTTAATTCTTAAGGCATTAATTCCACAACAGCAACATTTGTGATTTATTCATGTTTTCGTTTCCCACAGTAACTACCAAAATTCTTGCACATTATAGATGTACTGTTAACAAATTAAGGAGCTCTGGCTGTACAGTTGTTAAAGAGATCGAATGCTAACCAAAAGCTCAGTGGTTCAAAACCACCGACGGCGCCTCGGGAGAAAGATGCGGCAGTCTGCTTCCGTAGAGATTTACAGCCTCGGAAACCCTATGTGGTCGTTATAAGTAGGAATCTACTTGACAACAGTGGGTTTGGGTTTGGAATTATCAAATTAAATTGGAATTTTATTTTGATAGCATACTAAGGAGTAACAAACATAAACTTCAATAAAAAATTAGTAGGAACATATGACTTCTACATTTTTGTCTTGTCCTTTTCATTGGGTAAAAGTGTAATGATAAAGAATTAAGACAATAACAATAAAATATAACTGTGAATTTATTATTACAAGCAAATCAGTTCAGACTATGGTGGTATAAACACTAAACTTTCAAGCTAAAATAACTCTGAAAGCCACTTGGAAGCAACATTCTTTGTTTTTCAACACAAAGCATAGCATCACAAACTCCTATGTATTTACCTGACAGCTGGGTTATGGTCACTGTGGGGACTATGATTTCAAATTCATAATACGTATTTAATAGTTCAATATTTATACTGCTCTGAGGTAGAGTTTACACTCCATAATTGTCTTTTATTTTTGGTTACATTTTAGGAAACAAAAAACACACTTCAAAAACAAAATATGTTCTATACAGATGGGGATAAACTTCTCCCATGTATATTTACGTTATTGTTTATTTAATGAATATGAGCAAAAGCCTAACTAATTGTACAGAGGTATTCTGAGGCCTTGGTTTAGTTCCCATTTCTCTGTTGACTTAATACATAACATCAAAAATGTGCCTTAGCTCCTCATAGAAAACACATTGCCATTTCAAGCAATGATGCCATTGCCCATTTTCAAAGTGAAATATCAAGAGAGTATATGTGAGGTTTCTTTTTTAATAGAGAATTGTTAGAGAACTTTGAATCCAGAGCCATATTTATGCACATTTATTCTGGTGGTAAAGTTAATTTAAGGAAACGTATCTATTATTTATCATTCTCCTACCTCCTGTCTCCTGTCCCCAGTCTCTCTCTCATTTCACACTATTCTCAGATACCTTATTCTCAGCTAAGAATGATTAATGATGGTTTAAAACATTACCCCTGAAAGGGATCATTTATTTTCATAAGGATCAATGTTTTCAAGCTAAAGATATGGACAACTTTTATTTGCTAGATTTGAGCAGTTGTGTCTAAGTGTAAATATGTATGTGTTGAAACCAATTAGCCAAGTGCTTTTGAAGTTCAACATTCAACACTTGTTTACTTAGGAATTACTATGGGTGAGGCATGCTGCTAAACCTAGCTAAAACAGTAGTAAATGAAGTACCCTGGATTCTTCCCAAATGGAGTTTGTGATCTGGATTGGGAGGAGGGAGTATAAATTAATCAATCACTCCAATGCATGCACGTGTACACATACACACACCGACACACATTTATGTATGTATGTATTTACAAACTGCCATAAGTGTTGTGATGACTAATGGAGGGTGATATAAGATAGGTAGGCAGGAGACCTAACCTAATCTGGTCGTCCAGGGAAGGTAACTAGGAGATTATCACCTGAGGTTTGCAGGATTAAGATGCTCACCTGTATTGAACAATAAGGTCAGTCTAACTCATATGACATTAAGATTAAGGTAAAAATTACTTGAAAAAATAAACTTGTCAAAAAAATTAGAAGAGAAATCATAATAAAGTCAAATAAGACCAATATAAAGAACATTTTAGTCTCAAAATAATTTGAGAATCTATTAGTAATTTAATAATAAATCATGTCATATACTCATTTAAAAATCCTAATTTTAACTCATGCTCCAGTTTTTTTGTTTTGTTTTCATTGTCTAAACATATTAAGCTTTGATTACTCTGTTTGATTCTCATGCAACAGCTGGAAAAAGTACTGAGAAAGAGATGATTCACGACTGACCGGGGATAGAGGTGAAATGGACACTAGACAGATCCTTTAAAAAATGCAGATCTAATGGACAAGGACTAGAAGGCAGGACGGGACAGGAAAGCTGGTAATAGGGAACCCAAGGTTGAGAAGGGACAATGTTGACATGTCATGGAGTTATTAACCATTGTCATAAAACAATATGTGTACTGTTTAATGAGAAACTATTTGTTCTGTATACCTTCATCTAAAGCACAATAAAAAAACAAGTAAAATTAAAAAAAAATGCAGATCACTAGAGAAGGCAAGAGCATGTTGAAGGCAAAGGGAAGTGTCAAAGTATTTTACAGTATTCTGTAAAATGTAAGAATAAGGTCTGGTCTGATATTTCCTAAAGTGTGTACCGTAAAATGTTACACAACCCAGAACGGTCAAATAAGTTTGGGAAGTCATGTTAATTTTATACCCAACTCTCCAACCACCGTGTCTGGATTTGTAATAAAGGAAGTACTCACCAAGGCATGTGAGCAAACCAAAGTCCCTGAGAATTTCTGCAGTAAAACAAACAAACAAGAAACTGTTTAATTTTTGTTTGTTTTTTTCTAAGGCTGTTAGAAAACCAAGTATAATTTTTTTCTTTGCTTAATAAATATTTATATTCCACATAACTGCTGTATTTTACTTAACACAATTTTGAAATGTTGAACTTCTCCAATCACATTAGTTGTCAAATGAGAACTATGTGATACCGGGAAGTTAAATAATTTCCCAAGACATACATTTTTAGTGGTATAGCCACTATTAAAAACAAGTCCTCACTCCTATATCCCTGTTCGTCCCTTTGTTCCATTTAAATATATATTATTAAATTATATTTTGTCCTTTGATTTATTTAGATACTGATTTTTAGTAGATATTAGTAGACATAAGCCTATATCAACATATAATCATAATATGTTTACATAAAAAAATAAAATAAAATAAACCTTTTGTTGTCAAGTAGATTCTAACCCATAGTACACAAGAAGTCATTAGTATTTGTTTGTATACCAGTATCCAATTGCCATCAGGTTGATTCCAAGTCATGGAGACTCTTCATGTGTCAGAGTAGAATTGTGTTCCATAGGGTTTTCAATGGCTCATTTTTCAGATGTAGATTGCCAGGCCTTTCTTCCAAGGGGCCTCTGGGTGGGCTTAAGCCTCCAACCTTTTAATTAGCAATGAGTGAGTCAACCCTTTGCACCACCCAGGGACTATTTTTTTTATATAAATGTGTTTAAATGTTGTCACTTCATATAAGTACACATGCAGCCATCGTTTGGATGTCTAATTCCTTATTCCTTCCATTGGGGGGAGGAAAGATAGTCAAATTAAGAATTCTCTTTTTTTTTAAGGCTACATGACACCAGTGAAGTGTTGTTAATGGACTTTTATTGGATTATTGTCATGTGTCCTTCTGAAAACTTTTAGGATCCTGTGAACATATGCTGCATTGTAATTGGTTTCCAAGATGGTCATAAATGCGTGTCTGGTGCGATAACAGCCAACCGTGCTCACAGACACTTATCTTTCACTTGGTCGTTTGGTGTCAATAGAGGCAGCATATATACAATTTCTTCTTCATGGCCACTGGTTTAATTGGGCAGCAACATTTAAAGGAATGAAAGGGCAGAAATAGTCAAAGCAACAATCAACCTGAATATTCCACCAAGTGGCCTTCAAAGTAGTGATGTAGCTAATTAATATGGCCCCAATAAAAAACCTAATGTGTGTCATGCTACCTCTATAAAAAGAGCTCTACTCTATTATCATGAGAGTGGGGAAATGGTTTTCCTAAGCCAGGTACAACTGATAGATTCATTAACTGTTTTTCCTTATTACTTAAAGGCAACAGTAAAATTAATTTGGGTCTCAGTTGGGGCATAGCCCTGTATTTCTCATTTCCTACCAAAGGTGCAATATAGTCAATTACCTGTGGTCTATTGATTTCTTATACTCGTGTTTAAGACTAGATTTACTTAGAAAATTTTGAATAATATTAATTTATATCCTATCTTCATAAAAATCTTTAGATGCGAATGTGCATTGATTTTCAAAACCGTGGCCTTCTTAATTGCATTTCCTTTCCTCCTCATTTCATCTGCATTCTCTGCCAAGCTTACCTTCCCAATGACACTGTGTCCTCAATTAAAACTACTACTAACTCCTAGTTTCTTATCACATCAAACCCAAAGCCTACCTAGTTTTCAAGAGTCTTTATGTAGATCCCCATGTTTTGTCAGTCTGTTTTGATTTGCTCTCTGACACATGTGCTCCTGTCGGTCAGGTTGTTCATTTCATAGTTTCAGCTTAAATTTGTACTTACCCTTCGTTCTTTATGTTTGTGTTAAGCAGGCCCATTCATTTAGACAGAAAACTGTTCCTTCTCCATTTACTTATCTAAATCTTACACATTCTTCCAGATTTTTGTCCCCATGAAATGGCTTCTGATCTGATCTGATTCTGTCATGTATTCATCTTACCATTCATTCCTTAAATTCTATAACATCTTTGACCATTTTATATAAATTACTCTTTAAGAATATGCTGTTAACCTTGTTAATTATGTTATGTGTATTGTTTTTACCACTTCAGGCTGGTTAACATGCTTTTTAAGCTTTGTGTCTATGTCTTATATTTCCTTTATTTATCTTTTACACACTTCACTTATATCCAGCACAATGATGAGAAAATGGTGTGTGCTCAAAAATACTTGTTGATTGATTGATGGAAATAATTGCATACCATCAGGTTGTTTTTATCATTTGCTGACAGGATCAAGTTTTGGAGACCCAGTTAAATGCCTGGTGATCAACCTGCCAAGGGCTGAGGCAGACGGAAGCCATCATCCTGAGAGTCAGACAACTCATTAGCTCAAGAGAGACTGCCACGTATTAAAAATTCTCTTTATGTATTTTGATGAATTGCATTAAGTTTGAGTTATTCTTCTGTCTTCACACTATATTTCTGATGTGTCTAGAAATAACATCACTTTTTAGATCGATTAAAAAATTTTCACTCATTTTCCTAAAGTTCTCATTTTAGTTTACTATTTACAAGTTGGGTTTTTTTTTTTGAAAAATCACATGACTTTAGCCAAAACTGTGTTCCACATAGTACCTAGAGAAGTGGAATGATTTTTAGGGAAAATGAAAGATCATAAGTTTTTTGAGACAATGATATTACTTGTTATAATACTCCAATAAGAAATCAGCTTAAGTAATTATAGCAGTATTCTACTTTCTAAACATAGTTTTAGTTCTTAAGAAACTAACTTTAAAAAATTTATATGTAATAAAACAGGTAACTATGAATTTAAAATGCATGCCATAAAACATGCCTTTTTTTTTAAGACCTCCTATCATACTTTTGGAAAAGATCAAAAATTAATTAGTCTAAATTTTTATTATTAAATTTTGCATGTCATAAATATTCTTCCATTTTAACACAAAATATAGCATAATGAAGATTTACTTTTCATCTGACTTTGATTTTTGTTGTTAGTGGTGTGGTTTATATTCTTAATTCTGAAAGACTTGCCTTCTCACTAACTTTAGGCTTTATTGATCCTTTTAGTCCTCAGCTGTTTTATTCTTACTTTGGGAATATTCTTTGTCCTTTCTCTTCCAACAGTCATTTTGTTTATCTGTGACGACAAAGTTAGATGATTTCCCCTAGCCTTCAGACTCTATTTATTTTCTCCCTGCCTTTCATATTTTTCTGACTCTTACGTCTTCACAACACTCACCTCCCATCAACACGCTGCACACTTGCTCTGCAATTGTTTTATCAAACTCCAGACAACTGTCTCTGGCTTACACATGCAAACACACACACACACACACACACACACACACACACACACACACACACACCCCACTACCTGCAGGAAACACCTTTTTTTTTTTTTATTGTTAATATCTTATTTTATTATTTTAATTAGAGTCATTTAAGTTTATTTACTTATCTTTTTAATGAAAGGAGAAAGGGAATTATGCCCTTATATGATAGTACTTTTGTCAAACGATGTCCTTTGAAGAAGCCCCAGAAAAACGGGGTGAGCAGATGGGCAGATTAGAATTTATATTCCGACCTTCACACAGGAGATTGACACACTTCTCGTGGGCGAGCATTTGTCTTTTCAAGTAGGCTTATTTTAGGTTCTGTTTTTGTTAAGAAGAGTCAGAGTCCTTATCTCTTCAGTGTTTGTTTTAAAAGCTAAAGCTTCAATAAAATTGGTAAGTTAGCTGATTTTAGCGTATAAAGATGGTAGATGGTACCCAACTTCGATAGTTTATGCAGTCAAGCAAATACTTTAATTGCGACAAGCATAACTGGGACCCATGTGTGCAAATGGTAGTGTCAAATTGTGAGACTCTCCAGCCCTCTTCTGAAGAATGTTGAGTAATTCCTGCTGTTTTAAGGCTAGTACTTCCTTTTCAACTGATACGGGTCAGCAGCAATCGATGCTATTTTCTGCTCTCTGGTGGTGATCCAAGAATATATAAAGGGAACATCTGGATTTCCGGCAGTTGCAGCCATGCTGAGAAGTTCTCTGTAGCTTGTGTTTGTTTTTATAGATTCGCATACATTCTCCAAGGCAGTTATTTTCCAAGGCAGCCACATTTCAAAACCACGAACTTTATCTCACTAAGTGCAAAAACTAAACAAAATGTCTTTTAAACTCCCAGGCTAAGTTTTAGTCTTGTGAATCAAGTCACCTTTCAAAACACGTTTCATGCCTGATGTAACTCTAATTCTCCTTCTCCCCGGGATCCATGACCTGACATTGAGAAACACGCTAAAAATGTCTGTGTTTACTGTTTAAGGATAATTAACAATTCTTACGTGGGTTATTTTTGTAGTCTTCGGGAAATTTTTTTTTTTTTTTAAAGTAAATGTACTAACTCTACGAAGCAGTTGGCATCTCTGAAGAATAAGGTAGTAGTTTATTCAGAAATGGGGTTGAGAAATAGGGAGAAGTAATGTAAAGTTCTTCTTGTTATTTAGTCAGTCATCTCAAATCCAAACACCTAAAAAGAAATTCTTGTTTAGGAATTTTTTTTTATTAAAGTCTCAAATTCCTAGCTTAGTTTTTTTTAATTAGGTCTTACTTTATCTTTAAAAGGGCAACAATTTCTCAGTAAATTTTCCACCAATATGACCACTTCTCCACCAAAAACTGAATAGAAATAGCCTTGATACTGATAATGAAGTCGCTGCTTAGAGCTGTCTGTGGCTCCATGCTGACAACAACAAAAAAAAAAAAATACAAAAACAAATCAGTTGCCATCAAGTGGACTTTACAGCAACCCCACGTATGTCAGAGCAAAACTGTGTTCCATAAGGTTTTTAATGGCTGAGTGTTTTGGAAGTAGATTACCGGGCTTTTTTTTTCTGAGTGCCTCTGGGTGGACTTGAACCTCCAGCCCTTCCGTTACCAGCCGAGTTCATTAATGCTTTGCATCACCCAGGGTCTCCCCACTTTGACTAGGTGAGTGTTAAAAAAAGGAAGAAGTCAAGTTTAAATGCTTTATAAAACACTTCCGTATCTCTGAACCAATGGTTTGCCATCTTAAACTCCCTAATGCTTTAACATCAACTGCAACCAAATTTTAGGTTTTCAGTTTAGATCATAAAGCTAGGGAGAGCGAGGTTTTTAATTTCTCCATGTACTCATCCCCAGTACCAAACTCATTATTAGTTAATAATAAGTAATTAATAATAATCACCTTTCCTGTTATGTCAGAATAATTTTTTCTGTCTTTAACCATTTTTCAAGCTACTATGTTTACCATCATTAAATATATCTAATGTTCTTTTCCACAATTCTTAAAAACAAACTTTAAGATTTCTATTATTCTTACTTTTATATCCATTCAAAACACCTTATAATCATTATATTTTATGATGTTTGTTAATTAATCAGATTGTTAAGATGTTTCTAAGTGGATGAAAATTTCCCAGTTACATTGGAACTGGGATTATGAGGTTCTACCTATCAACACTTCACCTGCCCCATTCCAACCACATGTGTTAAGAGATGTCCGTTTGAATCCTGTATAACATCTTGGACTATTTGATCCTCAGTTCATAGCCAAACATATGGAGAATGGCTTTGGAGAAGAGTCTTCAAGCAGGCAGACTGCTGTTGATGTCTCTGGGCTCAAATGCCTCATTTAAGTCTGGGCAATTCCAAATTGGAACCTGAGCCTTGTCTACTTGTGCTGAAATGTGAGTATGTCCAGATTTTCTTTTTTTTTTTTTTTTTTTTTACAGCTTCTGAGTCTTCTAGACAAGTATAATTATCAGCACTCCAAAGAGCTAGTATTACAAGCCAAATGCAAACAAATTAGGGAGTGAGAGCAGAAGAGCTACAGCTGTTGGGTCAAGCCGGGTGCAAAATGGTTTAGGATTTTCAGAAATAGAAGAGCGTCACTGCAGTGAAATTTTTGTGATAAATCTCACTTGCTCTTCAGCACTTTTCTTTCCAATACTAGAGGAAATCAGCTCAAGAGGAAAATAGCTTTAAGTAACTATGGATGTGGTGTAAGTGTGTGGTGGAGGAAAGAGGCTTGGGTGGAAACACGGTCAAAATTCTGAAGAGGTAATACTTCTGAATATTGTGTGATAATTTGTTGATCGTAAATTTTCTTGAGATAGGAGTAACTGATAACAATAACAAGTAATGATTTCAAAGTTTATATTCTGCGACAAGAATTTGAAAGCCTACTTAACCAAAATCCCTTTCTCTCAACTATGGTATTTTATTACTTCTATTTTGAATGCATATTTTCTGATTTCATGCTATTAGTTATTTGTTTGTGAATCTATCCTAGCTAGTCTTACTCTTTTCTTGAAACAATGCTTATGGGCAATGTGGAATGACACGCAAATGAAGGACTTCAGTCAAACTTCCATTTGCATATTGCACACCCTTTATTCTCTGGGTTGCAGACATCGTTCTTTGATGTTATGGCAATTTAATTTCTATAGGGATGGCTCTTATTGGAGTCCTGTGGAGCCAGTAAAGTAATGAAGAAGTGGAGGGGAAGACTTTGAGGAGTGGTGAGGATTACAGTGAACTGGAGATCATGTGCCCCATGTAGAAAACGTCCACTACTCACTCCAACTGATTTCTGTTGTTGTTGTTAATGTTAGGCAGAAATGTAGACTGAGAACTCAGAAATCTGGACTTTTATGAGAAACTATATGGTTTTTAAATATTGACAAAAATTATTATTATTTTTTAAAGAATATTGTTCTTAAAAGCATTGCCAAGTCTGTTTGGAGATCGCATTTCTCCTAAAAGCCAAAGCCATCAGTTTGAAAACTTTGCTGTAAGACTAACAATCCTAACTAGAATTAATTCTTATGAAGTATTCAGAAAGTTGTGTCTGTCCGAAGAAGACGAGCAAATTTTATCTCTTGTGACCTCTGCTTTACTAAGTGAATTCTTCCTAGGAGCTTGTCTCAATAACTCCTTCACTCCCAATCTCTCCGTAAACAAAAAACAAAACAAGCCTGTTTCTGTCAAGTTGATTCCAACTCATAGGGACCCTATAGAGACAGAGTAGAACTGCCCCATAGGGTTTCCAAGGAGCAGCTGGTGGATTTGAACTGCTGACCTTTTGGTTAGCAGCCAAGCTCCTAATCCCTGCATCACCAGGGCTCCAATCTCTCCCCGGGATTCAATTAATAGCCTAATCCCATTAATTACACCTTCTAAACATCTCTTTAATCTTCACTGGCATTTCTAACATGACTGCCATTGTTTTGTTAAACTGTCATCATCCCTTATTGGAATCTCATTTAATTCATCATTTCCTAATATTGTCTTGCCCCTTCCTCTACTTCCTGTCTTAGGTGTTTACTCAGCATCACCTCCCCACAATACTCTGTGCAGACATTTATCAGGCCCATTAACCCTGTATTGCACCTTATTGTTTCCTGGGCAGCGTGTCTGAATCTCACTTTACGAACTAAGAAGTATAAGAAAGCCACAATAGAGCATTTCCTAAATTTCTAACCCTAAGTCCTCTTCTAAGATCTGATGAGAAATTTAACCCTAGTTATTCTTGGAGTTCTCTTGGACCGAGGTTGTGCCAAGTTTCTCAAGGACTCTCATGTAGAGACAAGGTGTGAAAAGACTTCTCAGTCATCTGACATTTTTGGTTACTGTTGAGACATCGTTTTTCAAAGTTCATGTGATCTTTTGGTTTAGCCATTCTGTTGGTTCTTTGCTAGCCTTAGGCACTGGTATCTTAGCGAGAGTGGGAGCCCCAGTGAGACCTCCAGAAATAACTCACCTCCCTAGACCAGTATTTTTTAATTTTGCTTTTTAATAATCACTCCCGCCTGCCCATGAAATAGACAGCTGTACTTTCTATTTGCTTATATACTGTTGAGGCCTTTTGGAGGACCACAAACTATTATAATACCTAAGTTTTTTTCACCAGGTAAAAACCAATTTTTGCTCCGTGGGGCCAATATCACCCTAGTTGAGAATGCATGTCCTAGACACACCAGGCAGTCATCCTTTCAAGAGTCTTGCCATGTCCTTGAGTTGCTGCTAGGACAGAAGGCACAGGTTGCTGCGATCCTAGAACAAGATACGTTTGTCAAGCCCATTCCCAGCCTGCATGATCACTTTTTGGTATGATGTAAACACTTTCTTGGATCTTCAAGCCACTTGGCTTTTTCTTAAAATCATTTTGTGTTTTTATAATGTCTCTTGTAGTAGGTTGAATAAAAACCCCAAAAACCTATTGCCATCAAGCTGATTCTGACTCATAGTGAGCCTGTAGGACTGAGTAAGTTGAATAATGCCCTCAAAAAAACATACGTCCAAGTCCTAACCCCCAGAACCTGTGCATGTGACCTTATTTAGAAAAGGGGTCTTTGCAGATGTAATCAAGTTAAGGATATCAAGGTGAGATCATTCTGGATTATCTGCTGGACCTAGAACACAATGACATGGGTCTTTATAAGTGAAAGGCAGAGGGAGATTTGAAACTCACTCAGATGAACAAAGGAAAAGGTATTGAAAAGACTGAGACAGAGACTGGAGCCATGCAGCCCCAAGCAAGGACACCTAGAGCCACCAGAAGCTCAAAGAGACAAGGGAGAATTCTCTCCTAGAGTTTTCGGAAGAAGTACAGATCTGAAGAACTCTGGATTTCAGACTTCTGGACTCCACAACTGCAAAAATACATTTCTGTTGTTTTAAGCCACCAATTTTGTTACAGCAGCCCTAAGAAACTAATGCATCTTTGATAAACTATTAAAATCAAAGACCACTAATTGTATCTTAGATGGCTGCTCGCAAGCTTTTAAGATCCCATACGTTACTCACCAAATAGAATGTGGAACATTGTTTTTATGCATTGTTATGCCAAATGATATAGGTGTCCCCCAAGTGTATGGTCCTTAGCTTTCAAGCCTAGTATCTTCATCCCAGGAGGTGTTTGGTTGTGCATATGAAGTTTCCATGACTCTGCCCCTTGTGTGTTCTATTGTCTGTATTTGTATACATGCAACATCTACAAATACATATACAGAGATATCCACAACCTAACCTATATCTACAGGTGGGTGTGCTCCCTTACACCCTCCCATGCCTTTTTAGTGTACCTATCTACCTATGTATTCCTTTGTAAATTATTGTTTGTTAATATTATTGTTGTAGGATTGCCTATGTTATATTAATTGCCAGTTACCCTCTGTTCTTGTGTTCTTTTCAGTGTCTTCCTTTGTCTTTGTCATGTTGTGCTGACTTCCCCCATATAGTGTATTGTCTTTCCCTTCACCAATATTACCACATGTCTGTCTTCTATCTATTCAGTAATTTTTAGTATTTTACCCTCCCATCCCCTCTCTTCCCTGGTAACCATCAAAGAATGTTTTTTTTCTGTGCATAAACCTTTTCTGTTTAGTTTAGTTTTTTTAAATTATAGTGGTCTCATATAATATTTGTCCTCTTGTGATTGACTTATTTCACTCAGTGAAACATCCTCCAACTTCATCCATGTTGTGAGTTGTTTTGAGGATTCATTGTTATTCTTTATTATTGTATACTATTCCATTGTGTGTAGGTACCACAGTTTGTTTATCCTCTCATCTGTTGATGGTCACTTAGGTTGTTTTCATCTTTTACCTATTGTGAATAATGCTGCAATGAACATGGGGGTACATATGTCTATTCGTGTCATGGCTCTTATTTCTCTAGGATACATACCTAGGAGTGGGACTGCTGGATCATATGGTATTTCTATTTCTAGCTTTTTAAGGAAACGCCATATTGTTTTCCATAGTGGTTATACCATTTTACATTCCCACCAGCAGAGTATAAGAGTTCCAGTCTTCCCACAACTTTGCCAGCTTTTGTTGATTTCTGTTTTTCTGATTAATGTCATTGACGTTGGGGGTGAGATGGTATCTTATTGTAGTTTTAATTTCCATCTCTCTAATGGCTAGTGATTACAAGCATTTCTTCATGTGTTTGTTAGCCTCCTGAATATCTTCTTTGGAGAAGTGTCTGTTCATGTTCTTTGCCCATTTTTTCAACTGGATTTCTTGTCTTTTTGCTGTTGAGGTACTGAAGTTTTCTATATATTTTAGAGATTAAACTCTTGAATCTCCAGACTAAAGGCAAGTGAAGAAAACCAAAGAGTCAAGGGAGCAATTTGTCCAAAGGACTAACAGACTACATGCACCACAGCCTACATGACCCCAAGACCAGAAGAACTAGATGGTGCCCAGTTGCTACTACAGATGGCTCTTACTGGGATCACAATAGAGAGTCCTGGACAGAGTGAAAGAAAAATGTAGAACAAAAAATCAAACTTATAACAAAAGACCAGACTTAATGGCTTGATACAGACTGGAGAAACCACCCAGATTATGGCCCTAAGACATCCCTCTGACATGGAACTGCAGCCATTTCTGGAAACCACCTTCCAGCCAAGCAATAGACAAGCCTATAAACTAAACAATAACACCTGAAAAGAACGTGCTCCATAGAACAAACAATTATATGACACCAATAGGGTAATATTTGCCTAAAAGTAAAAACGAGAAGGCAGGAAGGGGTAGGAAAATCAGACAAAAGCAAATCGGGAACCCAGCATGGAAATGGAAAAGGTGTTGACACACTGTGGGGATTGCAACCAATTCCGTGGAAAACTATGTGTACAATTTGTTCAATGAGAAGCTAATTTGCTCTGTAAACTTTCACTTAAAGTACAACAAAATATTAAAAAAAAAGACAAAATAAATTGGGGGAGGGAGGTGGGGAGCTGGAATTGACTGTAGGCTGTAATTTGCTAACCTTGTTATAGTCTCCCTGGGTTGTACAAATGGTTAACTCACTCAGCTGTTAACTGAATGGTTGGAGATTTGTATCTGCCCAGAGGCAACTCTGATGAAAGGACTAGAAATCTACTTCTGAAAAATCAGCCTTTAAAAACCTTATGGAGACTTCTGGGCAACACGGCGCTATAGGCAGAAGCACCACTCCGTCCCTCTACAGCAAAGATCCAGAAAACTAAACCAAACAGAGAAAATGACAATCCTGAAAACCTAAGCATCAAATGAAGAGATAAAGAACTCAGCCAAGCACCAAATGGAATAAGAAACTGATAGAGAACAGAGAGCGAGGAGACATACATGCAGAGGTCCCCTATCAGCTAACACAGCATGGATCCGCCATCTTGGACTCCTATCAGAGAACAGCAAACAGAAGGTACGAGAAAGCAGCTTCATGGAGCTTCCAGCAGGAGACAGAACAACTGGTAACTGGTGATATATGCTTTCCCATCCCCCACCCTTCTTCACCACACTCGGCCTTCTCTGCTTCCTGCAGCCAGTCTCTTGGCCTGGAAGCACCACCTTCACTCTTGGTGTTGCTTGGATTCCACCCACCCACACTGGCAGGCTCCCTAAGTGCCATTTGTTGGCTGCTGGTGTTGCTTTTTTCCGCCTTTATATTTCTTCCTTAACTCTCACCACCTCCCCCTCCTTTCTCTGAAATACTTGGCTCCGTGCGCCATCTTTTCTTCTTCCTGAAAGGCTGTGAAACACTGCTCGAATGTGAGACTGCTTCTTGGCTGGTGCTGTCCTGCTAGTGGGATCCCGAGGCTTTTTTGTGTTTGTTTTGAATTCATTGTTTGTTTGTTTTCTTTTTCTATTCTTGAATTGGGAGCCCGTTCTAGCTGGGCAGTGCTATGTGGCTTGGGACCTACCCCTCAGCTTGCACAGATGCCAGAGGGATCCCTGAGGGCATTTCTTTTTTCTTGTATTTTTTTTTTCTGTTTTTTGGGGGGTTTTTCTTGTGTTTTTTTTTTTTTTATTTGTTTGCTTTATTTTCTTTTCCTTCTTTTTCCGTATTTCTCTTTCTTCATTACTAAGTTTCTCATCTATCTATACTTTCCTTCTCTTCCTGTCCCCTGAATACCTGGTGATGAGTGACACCTCTACGCCTTCTAGCAAGGCTATACTTCACAGCCCGGGAGCAACTTCCCCAGACTTCGTAGCCACACCAGTGGGATCCCTGGGAGCTTTTCTTTTTTCTTTCTAATTTTTATTCATTTGTTTCTTTTCTTTTTTTTTTCCTTCTTCTTCTCCTTTTTGTTTTTCTCCATTTCACAGTCTCTCATCTCTCCACTTCAACGGCAAGCTCTCCTAGAACTTTTTTTGGTTTGTTTGTATGTTTTTGGCTCTTCTTCCTTTCTCCTCTCTCCCATACCCATCTTAGCTCCACACATCACAATCTCCTCCCTCCATCCTGCCTACCTGCACCATGCACTGAACATCACACCACCAAGCAGCCCAGGCAAGGCCTACCAGAACCTGCCCAGCACTGATTACTGGCCAACCCTGGTGGCCATAGTAAGTGTCACAAACAACCCATCCCAGCAACTCCTCTTCAGCTAGGCCTGCCCTGCTGTATCATATCTGAGCAACTGACCCTGCCAATGGGAGAAGGAGGTGAAAAGTATCATGCCCACAGGTGAGCAAACAACAAACAACACACAGCCTGTCTGCTCAGACATAGCCAAATTAAAAAAAAAAAAAAAAAAAAGGACAAAATAAACCAAATCTACAACTAATAAATGAGAAAAATATCTACCGAATGCCTCAAAGACAGCAGACAATATCAAAACATTTACAAAAACAGGACAGGATGGTTCCAGTAGGCATCCAAAATAAAACACCAGATGACTTTCCAGTAGAAGAAAAGGCACTAGAACTACCTGATAGGGAATTCAAATCTCTAATATTCAGAGATATCCAAGAGTTGAAGCAAAAAGCAGACAAAAATGAGAAAAAATGGACAAATTCATGGAAAAGGCAGACAAATTCATGGAAAATATAGACAAAAAAAATGGAAGAATTCAGAAAAATAATGCAGGAACAAAATGCCAAAATAAATTCATGACTAGAAATTAAACAAAAACAACAATTAGAAATCTAAAAGATAAACAACAAGATTTCAGAAATGGACAGTGTCACAGAAGGGCTGAGCAGCAGGTTTGAAATGGTGGAAGACAGCATTAGCAAAATTGAACACAAACACTTGGATACAACTCCGAGGAAAATTCAGAAAAAAGAACAAAGAAAGATGAACAGACTTTGATAATTACGTGGGATACAATCAAAAGCAAAAATTTGTGGGTGATCAGAGTTCCAGAACAGGGGGAGAAAACAGAAAACATAGAGAGGATCACTGAAGAACTGCTGACAGAAAACTTCCCCAGTATCATGAAAGATGAAAAGCTGGCCATCTAAGAAGTTCAACAAACCCCATATAGGATAGACCCCCCCCCCCAAAAAAAATCACCAAGGCATATCATAATCACACTCACCAAAACCAAAGACAAACAAAAAATCCTGAAAGCAGCTCGAGAAAAACAAAAAGTCACATACAGAGGAGAAAAAAAAGACTAAGCTCAGATTATTTGGCAGAAACCATGCAGTCAAGAAGGCAATGGGATGACATGTATAAAACCTTGAAAGAAAAAAATTGCCACCCAAGAATAATATACACTGCAAAACTCTCATTCAAATATGATGGTGAAATTAGGACATTTCCAGATAAAAAGAAATTATAGGAATATGTAAAAACCAAACCAAATTTACAAGAATTATTAAAGGGAGTCCTTCGATCTGAGAACAAACAACTTCAGCTCACAGGCTGAATCTAGGATGCAGGATCGTACCAGCAAGTGACCAATCTAGGAAATGAACTCTCAAGGACTATTCAAAACCAAAAGAAATACAACAGGGAATCAGAGCAGTTAATCTGTTAATGACAACAACGTCAGAACAATAAAAGAGGAAGGCAAGACGATACCAAGTTATAATAGACTGCTTCAAACTTAGAAAGATAAGGGGAAATTTCACAGTAACCACAAAGAAAGTTAACAAACCTGCTCAAAAAATAAAGAGGAAAAACATAAAGTCTCAGTACAAACAAAACCTACAAAAAACAAAAGAAATGAAGAACAAATCCACAAACAAAAGGAATTCAGCACATGAGAGTAAGAGGAACAAAGAAAACGTCAGCACCACAAATAAAAGAAGTGTCTCATAACATGGATGAAACTGGAGGACATTATGCTGAGTGAAATAAGTCAATCACAAAAGGACAAATATTGTATGAGACCTCTATTGTAAAAACTCATGAAAAAGTTTACACACACAAGGTAATAATCTTTGTTGGTTACGAGGGATGGGAGGGGTGGGGGGAAAATACTAAACAGACAATACATAACTTTGGTGAAGGGTAAGAATACACAGTTCTGGGGAAGGCAGCACAACTTGTACAAGGAAAGGTCATGAAAACTCAGTGGACACATCCATACTCCCTGAGGGACTGAATTGCTGGGCAGAGGGCTGTGGGGACCATGGTCTCAGGGAACATCTAGCTCAATTGGCATAACACAGTTTATAAAGACAATGTTCTACATTCTACCTTGGTGAGTAGTGTCTGGGGCTTAAAAGCCTGCGAGCAGCCATCTAAGATATTCTACCGATCTCACCCCTTTGGGAGCAAGGGAGAATGAAGAGAACAGGATACAACGAAAAGATTATTCCAAAGGACTGATGGACCACAGCTACCACGGCCTCCACCAGACTGAGTCCAGTATAGCTAGATGGTGCCCGGCTACCACTACTGACTTCTCTGACCATGATCATAACAGAGGGTTCTGGACAGAACTGGAGAAGGATGTAGAACAAAATTCTAACACACACAAAAAAAGACCAAATTTACTGGCCTGACAGAGACTGGAGAAATCCCAAGAGTATGGCCCCCAGATACCCTTTTAGCTCAGTGGTGAAGTCACTCCTGAGGTTTCACCATTCAGCTGGGGATTGGACGGCCCCATAAAACAAAATGGGACTAATGAGGCACAGCAGGGACAAGGACTAGAAGGCAGAAGGGGACAGGAAAGCTGGTGATAGGGAGCCTGTGGTTGAGTAAGCACAGTGTTGACATGTTGTGGGGTTATTAACCATTGTGTAGGGCAATATGTGTACTAACTGTTTAATGAGAAACTATTTTGTTCTGTAAACCTTCATCTAAAGTGAGAGAGCAGCACAACTGAAAGAACGTAATCGATGTCACTGAATTGTACATGTAGAAATGTTTGAAATGGTGTATCTTTGGCTGTGTGTATCTTCTCTGGAAAAAAAAAAAAAAGGTCCTCCAAGGTCAAGAAAGAATGTTGACATGTCAGGGGGTTATTAACCAATGTCATGAAACAATATGTGTACTGACTGTTTAATGAGAAACTATTTGTTCTGTAAACCTTCACCCAAAGTACAATAAAAAAAAAAAAATGAAAAAAATAAAAACCCTGTGATGTACAGTTCTACTCTGACACATGTAGGGTCAGAGTAGGAATTGACTTGCTGACAACTTATTTTGATATAGTCTCCTAAACGTTGTAAATCTCTTATGTCATTACACATTTATCCATTTCTATGATCATTTCACAAAATCACTGCTGAATACCCTTTAATGACTTTTTATTTACCTTCAGAATATGGCATAAATTCCTAGGCAGACAAGAATTTTCATATTGAGTTTGGAGTAGGTCTACCAAGTTCTGCCCCACTGTGTACAAAAAACTAAGTTTATTTCTTCAAGCAAAAGTAAGCATTTTCACAATTGTTGTCTTAGTCCAGGGTATTTCTTTTCCATCTGGAATGTCACTCTCTCTCCTACCCATTATGCCCCTACCCCCATCTTCCTGAGAGCAGTCATCTAGACTCTGCCACTTTGAAGTAGCCCAAAAATTATTAATTTTTAAAAATTATTAATATTTTTTTCCTTCTGAACTGACACATACTGCTTATCACTGTACCATTTGGTAAATATCGACTCACCTTCTCCAATGCTTAGTTAATTTCTTAGGCATTTCTGTATCCCCAGCTAGTACTCAGTATTTTGAGATCATCCTGGGAACTCTGCTTTTTTTTCTTTTTTTTTTTTTTTTGCAGCAAGGGTATTTTCTCTGAGTGATTATGAGCTCGGCTGCTGTCCAAAAGGTTGGCAGTTTGAATCCACCAGCTGCTCTTTGGAAACCCTATGGGGCAGTTATACTCTGTCCTATAGGGTCACTATTAGTTGGAATCGACTCAACAGCAATGAGATTTTTTTGTTTTGTTTTTTTGAGTATTCTACGCTATAAACCAATGCTTCTCAACCATGGTGGATTTTGCTCCCCAGGGGAAATTTAACATCATCTAGAGACATTATTGTTTGTCACAGCTCGGGGGTGTTGATTGCTGCTGACATCTAATGGGTAGATACCAGGAAGGCTGCTCAACATCCTACAATGCACAGGACGGGCTCCAACAAAGAATTATTCAACCCAAAACCACGAAAATGCCAAGGCTGAGAAACTATGATCTAGACCAATCAAGGATTTTCCTTTTCATGAAAATGTGTTTGCCACTCTCTTCATTCCTCCATTGAAAGATAATTCTTATTTAAATAACCTAGTCAAATGACTTCTTATGGTTTCGGTACTGCTTAGTTCTTTATCCATTTACTTTTACATCAGTAAGTTCTGGGGACAGACATTTCTTTAAAAAAAAATCAGGATAGCATGGTCCATTTTGGAGCCATTGTTATTTCAGTACATGAAGTATTCGTAAGGCAGGCATAGGGATGTTTGACAAGGAGCCAGAGTTAGAATATGTCCTGTTGGCCATTGACAAGTAGTAAGTTCATCCAAGTTTCTTTCATCATGCTGGGGCAAAGCCAGGCCTGCCTCTGTGGAGACTAGGAGCTTTTGGATGAAAACACCAATTAGAATTATTTCTGGATGAATTACCCGTTAATACTTCCTTTCTGTGCTTTAGAGTTACAGAGAGGTAGGAAGAAATTAAGAAATTCTTTGTAGAACACAGAACATACATTTTATGAATAAAATCCTATGACTAAACCAATGGAAAGAACAAAGAGATCAATATTGGTTTATTCTTGTTTTAAAAAAAGAAGGAAGGAAGGGAGAGAGGGAGGGAGAGACAGACAGAGAGAGAGAGACAGAGAAGGAAAGAAAAGTTAACTGGTGAATTCGAGAGTGGAGTAGCATGAAGCTTGGAATCAGGCCAGAGATCAGTATAAATTTAGGCTCTAAATCTAGTGAGTGGTATGACCTTGGATAAGTTTCTTCTTTTCCTTAGCTCAGAAATGGAGATAGAACATTGTAGTTATGGATATTAGATGAAAATGTGTATTGAAAACATCCATCTCTGTGTCTGGGACATAGGAAGTGCTAAATATAAGTGTAAAAAATAATGTGTCACAATCGGTAGAGCATAACTCCCTTGAAGTAATAGAATGTTCCCAGATAAGGTTTTTTAGGACTAGGCAGAACTGCTCTATGTTTTCTATGAATATATTTGTGTTTGTAGCAATGAAGTTAATAAAAAATCTCTGTTCTCTCCTTTCCCCAAAGCAAGTGAGGAATTTTAAGTGAATCCCAACTTCGATTTCTCCCACTGCCATTTCCACTTTGTAAATAAAGTGTTCTAAAGAGAGATGTCATTACTTTCTGCTACCACCCTCATCCAAGCCGCCGTCACCTGTTACCCAGGAAACAGAGGCTTCTGCAGTAGGCTTCTTATTAATCTCCCTGCTTCCCCATTGGTTCTATTCCAACCTCTTCTTTACTCAGCAGAGTATTTTTTTAAAGTGCAAATTAGTGGATTTATTCCTCTTCAAAAAAACTTCAATAGCTTTTACACTTCAAATAAAATGCAAAATTTATACCATGGCTCACAAGTCCTTGTGGGATCAGAATCCTGACTGCCTGTCATCTGTTATCTCCTGTTCTACAGCCATCTCTCTCCTTGTTGAGCCACACCATCTTCTTGACCTTTCCTCAAGTGCTCCCAGGCACTGCCTCCCCTAGAGGCCTTGAGAGGATTTTTCATCTGCTCATAACTCTGCTCTCTCTCTGCTTTTCACAAGACTGACTTCTTATCCTTCAGGACTCAATTTAGAAGTCACTTCCTTGAAGAAAACTTTCATTACCTCCTATTATATAATTGAGCTAAAATGGCCACTGTGTATCAGCCCCAATTTGTTTACTTCTACATAACAAGGTCAGGCACATTAGCCCAAAAAAGCTGGCTGGTGTCAAACTCAAATTTGTATATACTCAATTGTTTTAAAAATAGCCCAGCTAAGCAGATTTTAGCTCTTAGAGCATGCCTGCTTTATCTGCCCTACAAACCAAAACCTAGCATCTGCTACCCTTAGATAATATAAAACCTTATAGTTATAAGAACCCCCAGGTTGCTGCGGTCCTAGGAGCTCTTTGACCCAGAGACCCCCTACCTTACTGCAAAATATATGGCATAGGTGCATGTAAGGCCCCCTTTCTTCTCTTCCTGAGAGAGTTCCATGCTTTCTTCCCCTTCTGGTGCCTCTGGAAGACCTCTGCAGTGGGGGATCACCATCTGCATGCCGCGGTCAATTGTAGGCCCCAATAAATTGTTTGTTGTGTTCCCCCCCAAAATGTGTGTCAACTTGGGTAGTCCATGATTCCGAGTATTGTGTGATTGTCCACCATTTTGTCATCTGATGTGATTTTCCTATGTGTTGTAAATCCTACCTCTATGATGTTAATGAGGTGGGATTATGGGCAGTTATGTTAATAAGGCAGGACTCAACCTACAAGATTAGGTTGTGTTTTAAATCAATCTCTTTTCAGATATAAAAGAGAGAAGTGGGCAGTGAGACATGGGACCTCATACAACCAAGGAACAAGAGCTGGAAGAATAGTGCATACTTTGGACCTTGGGTCCCTATGCTGAGAAGCTACTCAACCAGGGAAGATTGGTGGCAAGGACCTTGCTCCAGAGCCGACAGAGAGAGAAAGCCTTTCCCTGGATCTGGCATCCTGAATTCGGACTTCTAGCCTCCTAGACTGCGAGAGAATTAATTTCTCTTTGTTAAAGCCATCTACCTGTGGTATTTCTGTTATAGCAGCACTAGATAACTAAGACACTTGTTGTATCGCTGTGAGTCGGAATCATCTGGACGTCAGTGGGTTTCTTTAGTTTGGTGCAACACTGCTATCTCATGGTCATAGCTTTCTCCTTGATCAGCCTCAAATTCCCATCAACTCGTTACACTTTCTTTTAACCCACTGCCATTGAGTTAATTCTGACTCATAGCAACCCTATAGGACAGAGGAGAATTGCCCCATAGGGTTCCAAAGCTGTAATCTTGATGACACCTTTTTCTCCCACTGAGCAGCTGGCGGGTTCGAACCACCAACCTTCCGTTTAGCAGCCAAGCTCTTTAAACACTGTGCCACCAGGGTTCCTATACTTACTTTTAAAGTGGGTTCCATATTGCTGTTCTAAATCTCTGCACTCATTTTAGTGGCTTTTTCACTTATTATAAAGTATACATACATATATGTATGTATATATGGAGCCCTGGTGATGCAGCGGTTAAGAGCTACAGTTGCTAACCAAAAAGACGGCAGTTGGAATCCACTAGCCACCTCCTGGAAACCCTATGGGGCAGTTCTACTCTGCCCTATGGGGTTGCTAAGAGTCAGAATGACTCAATGACAGCAGGTTTGGATATATATATGCATATATGTCTGTTTATCCACTAAGCAAAGAGAGAGATCTTGTTTGTGTAATTTAAAATCATATATAGTAAAACCTGTGAAAGCCAGAACCTGTGTAAGGTGGAAACTTGTCAGAGAAGAAAAACTCAAATATTTTCCACTAAAATGAGCAATAGAAAAGTGGTAAAACTGCACCTTGTCAAAGGTGGAAAACTTGTGAATCTCACAAAAACAAGGCATTCCTGGCAAGTTCCGGCTCTCACAGGTTTCACTGTACCTAGAATCTATCACTAAGCTCAGCAAAGCAACAATTATTCAATACATATCTGTTGGATGAATGAATGTATTAATGAAAAATAGAAAATAAGTCAAGATCTGATTTTATCAAGAATTTATAAAACTTTTTCTTAGATTTGTGGGAGGTGCAGGAAAAGTATAATGAACTTTTTATGGTATCTTAATTTTTGATTGAAAGTTATTTTTTTTAATATTAATAACAATGTATACAAAACAGATAAAAGGAGGCTCTTGTTTTTTCATTCCTTGAGGGCTTCTTTTTCTTTATAGATAACAATGTTCCTTGTACCCAGTAGATGCTCAAGGAATTCTGGTTGAATTACAGATGTTGTAAAGAAAATAGTTTAGAAATAAAGTTTAGTTTTTCTTTCTTCTTCTTTTTTTTACTTCTTAGTCTCAGCTTTTCTTTTTTTTTGGTGGGGAATATCCATATGTGGCTCCATTGTTTAGGTGAGATAATGATTAAACTTTTTAGAGCTGAAATATGAATTGTATGACAGTTACATATTTCAAAATAAAAATAATTCTAAAAATCTTAACTTCATGTAGATTAAAAGCACTTTTGTCATTGTTGTCATACTTATTATTTAAAGCAAAACCCTGTGGAACAAATTTTATTATCTTACATAAAAATGCTTTAAAAACTTATTCAAAATCACACAGATAGGAGAGACAGGACCAGGAATAAAATTCCAATCAGACTTTAAACTTTACATTTATTCTTTTACATGACAGTTGTCTTTCCCTATAAATGCACACCTTTCCTTATGAATATATACCATCTATACTTGGTATAGATAATTTTACCAAGGTTTGGAAATTAATAACATGCTTTCTCCATGCTCTGACACATTTCCTAAATTCAAGTGAATATCTTAATGGATATTCTATGGGAATGTCTTATTTATCTAGCGCCGCTGTAACAGAAATACCACAAGTGGATGGCTTTAACAAAGAGAAATTTATTCTCTCACAGGTTAGAAGGTGAGAAGTCCAAATTCAGGGTGTCAGCTCCAGGAAAAGGCTTTCTCTCTGGAGAGACGTTGTGTTCTCCTGGCTCTTATTTCTTGGTGATATGAGGTCCCCATGTCTCTCTGTTTGCTTCTCTCTTTTATATCTCAAAAGAGATTGACTTAAAACACAACGTAGTCTTATAGATTGAGTCCTGCCTCATTAACATAACTGCCCCAGATCCCACCTCATTAACATCATAGAGGTAGGATTTACAACACATAAGAAAATCACATCAGATAACAGAATTGTGGACAATCACACAATACTAGGAATCATAGACTCACCAGGTTGACACATATTTTTTGGGAGGACACAACTCAGTCCATAACAGGAAGTATCAATTAGGTAAGAGCTGCCCTGTACATATTTTTGGGAGAAATCCTACAACCTCTAAGCTATTCTAGGTAATTTAGAAGACAGAAAATAAATATGCAATAATAACTTTGCTTTTGATGAGCACAAGCTGCATTAATTTCGGTTCTCCAAGTGCTTGGTGTTTCATACTATATGAAAATCACTGAACACGGTCCAGTGGGCCATCCAAGAGCAGCATGAAGCATGCTTTGCTTACAGTAGAACTGAGGAAACAAATCATAAATGCATGCCATTTCTAAAGAAGAGCACATGTCATTATATGAATATTTGACCAAAAAAACCAGCTGTATACTACTGGGAATAGAATATTACTATGAAAATTCAGGAGAGGGACAGCTTAATATGAACTATAATGGATAATGTGGGATTTGAGTTCTACTTTACAGTGTATGTAAAATATGTCCAGGCAGAGTGGACAGTCTGTACTGGAGGTATCAAGTGAGTATCTTGTTAAGAACTCTTGAGAATTTATTTTGGACTATCTTTTAAGAATGAAAGAGTAACACAACTAAACCATTTGCTGAGCACTATGAAATTAAAAAACAAAGGAAAAAACAAACAAACAAAACCAAACCCATTGTAGTCAGTCAATTCTGACTCATAGAGACCCTGTAGGACACAGTAGAACTGCCCCATAAGGTTTCCAAGGAGCGGCTGGTGGATTTGAACTGCCAACATTTTGATTAGCAGCTGAGCTCTTAACCACTGTGAAATACATACAATTAAATCACATGGGACTTCAGCATGTCCGGTTGTAAAGCTTGAGTTACTTCGGAATTAGGTGCTAATGCTAAATATTGTGTTAGTGATATATCTTTGATAGGTACACATTTCTTTGCAATGTCGCAGTTCTTTAGGTTAGCATTCAGTCCAGTGAGTCATACTAAGTCTGAGAGAGATTTAACTAGCGAGAATATATTAGCTGAGTCCCCAAAGTTATGAGACCACATAAGGAAGCATAAGTGCGCATTAGACAAACATATTCACTAATTTATTTACCTACCTATAAAATTAACCCACACTCAAATGGTCTAACTACATATATTTGTAGATCTGTACCTTGCTAATAGTGGACTATTGTATACTGCTGAAAATGCAGTGAGAAACCCCACAAGTTGGTTGCTAAGTGAAAATGCCAATGTTGAAAACAACACAAAATTTCATTAAGCCAGTGAAAATGTTGGAGAATGCTTCACACTGCACACAGGCATTGAAAGTTATGAATCTGTCAGAGTTAGACCAGTTAAACATTGGGGGTAGAGTGTGAATTTACATTGTCGGCGATATAATGGGCACTTTGAAATAAAATTGTTTGACTATGGGTAAGAAAGTTCCTCAAAAAAATTGAAAATATTAAATGCAAGTTACTTTTTGACTGTACTTTTACATTGTGGTGAATCCCACTCCTGATGCCAACGGCACTCTTTGGAAATCTCAGAATCCCACTGTTCTGTCCTCAGCGATGAGGATATAACAAATTACCACTTTTTCTTTCTCTATTCAGTTCTGACACCAGCCCCCCACATGGCAGTTCTTTCTCTGCCCTTAGGCATCCAGATCTAGGTCAGGTCTCATAAGTTAAAAGGACATTCTCTTTCAGACTGCCAAATAGGCCATAACAGTGACAAGTTTTGGAGCCCACATGGTGCCATTACTTCTGACCTGCTGGCTACAAATTCCAGAGTTTTTCTTCACCCCTTCAGGATGCCAGGTGCAAGCTTAGGAGTCCCCCCTGAACTTCCTCACTTCTGCGCTGCTGGCTCCCACTGCTCTTTGGGGTTTGATAATTTGCTAGAAAAAACTTACAGAGCTATACTTAACAATTATAGCTTTACTTATGAAAAAAAGCTCTATTTATGATTACAATTTTATTTTAGAAACAAAAAGAATACAAACAAAGAGACACATAGGGTGAGGTCTGGGAGAATATCCAACACAGAGGTTCCATGTCCAAAGGGACATGCTACCCTCCCACGTGCATGGATGTTTTTCACCAACCAGGAAGCCCCTGGAGCTTCCATGTCCAGAGCTTTACTGGTTTCATTACATAGGCATACTTGGGGCATCATTGCATAGGAATGATTGTTGAATCATGGTCCTCTCCTTCCTTGAGGTTAGTTGATATCAGGCCACCAGGTGGTCTTTGTGGCCTGGCCACCACCCCCCCACCCCCACCCCCTGCCCATTTGCACAAATCCTCAGGTATTGTTTCGATAACAAAGGTGACTTAATTACTCAGGAAATTCCAAGGATTTAGAGTTATTTATCAAGAAATAGGAGCCCTGGTGGCATAGTAGTTAAGAGCTTGGCTACTAACCAAAAAGGTCAGCCATTAGAATCCACCAGCTGCTCCTTGGAAAACCTATGGGGCAGTTCTACTCTGTCCTACAGGGTCCCTATGAGTTGGAAGCGGCTCGGCAGCAATGGGTTTGATTTTTTTTTATTAAGAAATAGGGCAAAGACCACATTAGTTTGGGTAGAATTAAATTCTTCACCCCACAAGTCAAAAAGGAAGTGAAAGAAGTTTATTAGGTTATCATAATATTGTATTGTGGTAGTTATGATGAAAATCAAAATTTGACACTATTCACTCATTCTAAAACATAGTGTACGTTGCAGCTATCAACTAAATGTTACTTTTTATATATTAGATTTAGCTTTCAAGTTAAAAATCCCAGTCACTATTTACTATTAAATTGTTCTAAATTTTAAAAATATGTTTAAGTGAATTCACTTTAGTTTGTCTTATGTTGGGAAAAATTATCTTCAGAAAGCCAGTCATTACAGTTTTGAGTATGTAGTTTTTATAATATTTTTCTTTTGAAGGACTAGAGTAATGAATGAAACTTTGCTTTCTCTAGAATTTTCAGTACACTGATGCAAATACATGTATAATTCTCTATGCTTGCACATATAGAATAAGGAGTACACATACATATATAATTTATATATGAAGAGCAGAATATCAGTATATTTAACATTAACAGTTTCATAAGTGACTAAAGAGGTTTATGATATTTTATAATATGTAATGAGGATATCAATACCTGCCATATAAAGTTGTTTTGTGTATTAAAGGAAATAATATATGCAAACTACTTAGGAAGAATTGGAAGTAATTGAATAGCACAGGCTGTGAAGCTATTCTATTATCCAGCATTTACATAATAATCAGTTATTTGTTAAATGCCTTTGGGAGCTAGGGTAGACATGAGAATGCATTCTTTATAAATGACA
Source organism: Trichechus manatus latirostris (assembly GCF_000243295.1). Classification (NCBI taxonomy): domain Eukaryota; kingdom Metazoa; phylum Chordata; class Mammalia; order Sirenia; family Trichechidae; genus Trichechus; species Trichechus manatus. The sequence goes on from NW_004444075.1 coordinate 6,216,664, forward strand.
AGAGACTCCTTGCTTGGATTAAATTGTGTCCCTAAAAAAGATATGTTGAAGTCCTACCCCTATACCTGTGATTGTGACCCAATTTGGAAATAGGGTCTTTGAAGATGTTATTAGGTTAACATGATGTCATAACTGGAGTAGGGTAGGTTCTAATCCTTTATGACTGGTGTCCTTATAAAAATGGAGAAGATATACACAGAGAGACAGAGGAAGGATGTCATGTGACTGTGATGATGTGGCTGAAACCAAGGAATGACAGGAACTACCAAAAGCTAGAAGAGGCATGGAAGAGTTTCCTCTTTAAAACCTCAGAAGAAATCAACATGGCCACACCCTGATCTTAGACTCCCAGCCTCTAGAACTGTGAGACAATAATTTCTGATCATATAAGCCACGCTGTTTGTGGTATTTAGCTATGGCAGCCCTAGGAAATCAATACACTTATCTGTATATTTACCAAAAAGGATCAGCTAATCTCATTTAACTTATTTTGTTATAGAGTGTTATATTCAGTCTTAGTGGCCTTAAAAATCTATTGTTCATCACCAACTGTCTAACATGAAGAAAAACAATAAAGTGAGTGAGTTTGTGTGTGTTGTGGTATCCATGGATGAGCATGTTTGTAAACTTAGTCTTAGCCTATGAAATTTGAGTTATCTTTAAAGCACCTAGATTGCGTAGTATATGGATATGTTCTTCAGTAGAATATTGCAAGTTAAAAGTTACTTGTTTAGATAAATAAATATATTTAGCAAACACTCATGTAACACTATTTTCTAGGTGCTAAGTGTTTATAAATATTAACTTATTTAATGTTTATAACAAGGCGTGAGGCAGTTACTATTCTCATCTTCATTTTACAGTTGACAAACTGAGGCTTAGAAAGGCTGAAGAACTTATATAAGGTCACAGAGGTAATAAGAAGCAAATTGAAACTCAGGCTTTTGACCCCAGTGTCAATACTCTTAATCACCAAGTCAAATCTCTGATAGAATGGTTTACTCTGAAAAGTGGTAAGAGGAATAAAACTCCACTTTCTTTTGTTGTTGTTATGGAGCTCTGGTGGTACAGTGGTTAAGAGCTTGGCTGCTGACCAAAAGGTCAGTGATTCAAATCCACCAACTGTTCCTTGGAAACCCTATGGGGCAGTTCTACTCTGTCCTATAGGGTTACTGTGAGGTTTTTTTGGTAATTTTTTTTTTTTTGTCATTACAGATTAAATTTAGAATCAAGAGATACTCCAAGAAATTGTTTAAATCTCAAAAGTAGTTGGCAAGTTTTCAGAGTTCATGTTTAGGGCCTAGTGTATGATAAGTGTCTTTATAAAGAGCACTTTAATATATTTCACTTTACTTAGGAGATAGCTGCAGGGAAATATTATGACCCTGTTTCCAAGACTGATCTTTCTATTTAGCTTCATAAATTGCTTGATGTCAGCAGGACGTAAATACAATCTGTAGGTTGTGTGGAATTTTATATCCTGAATAAATTTCCAACAGCCCTTTGGAAAATAATGAACTACAGAATCAACTTTTTTTTAGTATTTGTAGGCAAGTGCTGAAAGCAATGCCATCTACTGCCTCCAAGGTAAATAACCTCAGTGAGTATTTCGGCTCCACGCCAAATCTATAGTGATAAATCTCACTACTTTCAGAGTCTCAGTGATTAGAGTTTCAGTGTGTATAATGGAAGGCTAACCAACAATCTTTTAGTTTCTTCTAGTTTTCTCTTGTATATAATGGCTCTTCTAAATTTTCACCTTATTCCTCAAGCCATTAACAAACTCAGCAAGTAACTTCACCTATTTCTCCCCAGATAAATTTAAATGCAAGAGTCACCTCATTCTATTTCATGTCTTTGTCTTTAAATATTTTGCATGCAACCAACCTACCATCTTCTCTGCTTATCAAAGACTGTGGTTACAACATGGTAAAGACTCCATCCCCTTCCGCATTCCCTTACATCTTGCCCACTCATCTTCCTTTTTTCATCACTTCCCTTTCCATTGAGTCCTTTGTTTTTAGCACATAAAGGTATTTATTTTACCTCAAGGAAAACCCTCACTTGATCCAATGGTCTCCTCTAGCCATTTTTGTCCTCTTTCCACTTATGCTTCTGAAAGACTTGTCAACATTTTCTGTCATCTCTTTCTTTCTTCACATTGAAGTTTAATCCTGCAATAGTCTGGATTTTCTCTCGAAATCTTCAGTAAAACAAGTCAACATTCAGAATTGCTTCATTTTCAATGGTTTTCACATGTGAGAATTCCACTTTGGGAATATACTCTCTTCTTCAATTTATTTTTTTTCCCTCACATCAAAACTTCCCTTTCAGAGATAACTTCCAAGATGGTAAAGTAAGAAGTTCCACAGTCCCAAGTCCCATCCTCCCAAAGAACAATTAAAAAAAAAAAACAAGCAGAAAATTACCGGGTTAAACTTGTGGGATGCCTGGTGAACAGCTGCAGGACCACGACAGCTGGATGAAGGCTTGTCAGATGTTAGGAAGACTCTGAGACTTATTTTGATAATAGCTTGAAAACCATCCCTGCCCCAACTAGCCAGCCAGCTAGGAGTGGAAGCTGCATTTTCTGCTTGGGATCTTGCTCCCTGATTCTGGAGTAAGCAGACTACATGTGAGTAATGAAGTACGGCGATTTCCCGTTGAATCAGTTGAGTGACAAACTATAGGACTAAAGCTAAGCGCTTGTCTCTGTTTTGTCCATCTTAGAGATCACTCAGGGCAGAGGAGTGGCAGGCATAACCTGAGGCACTGCGTGGTGAGCTGGGAAGCCTGTGGTCACCTGGGACAAAGGAGGGTGATTGAAAAGCCAGGATCAAAGCTCAGGGGAGAGCATTTTCTTTGGAAATTGGGCAGTTAAAGCCACCTCAGTGTGTATAATCCTAAGAGCCATACACATGCCCAGGGCAAGATGAATGCCTAGAAAGACCTGAGGTAATCCTAAACTTTCTCTTCAAATGGATCTCTCAGCTGGTACAAAGCTAGTTAAGGACTGGCTTCAGTATAGAGCCATTCTGCCTAGATAGCAAGCGGTTTTTCCCCCAAAGGTCTTTCTTCTGTTTGTTTCTACTAAAATAGTTTAGAAAAGTCACTAGGCTAATTAATGGACTACCACAGCCTTCAACAATAGAAAAAGAGAGGCGAGTATATTGAACATGTCCTTCCCACCTGGAATGGCTAATTCCAGACATCTGAACTGAGTGCTAAGAATATTTATTGTTACTGTGTTGGTCATTGTTTCTAGGTCTTTTCAGTGGGCCAAGCTAGGAAACATATATGTATATATTGAAAAAAAGATACAATATCTCATGAGGTAATATTGGTAATATCAAATCAAAATCAAGACTAGGGAACTTTTATTTCACCTCTTCTCAATGGTATCTCTGTGCGTCTATCCTTCCATTTCAAGAATTCTGGTTCTCAAGGACACATTGAATGTTTACTTGTTTGATTTCATAATGCACAAACAGCAGTAGTAGAGTAATAATATTAAGACTACCTCTAACATGATTATGAAAACATCCAAAACATTTTTTTTTTGCATATGCTGTCCCTATTTGTCTCTAATTTTTAAGATGATAATAGGATTGCCCAATAACCTCCCCATCTCAACATCTTAATTTATTCAAATTTACAAAATCCCTTTTGCCATATAAGTTAACATTCATAGATTTTCAGGATTACAACATGGGTATCTTTGGGGGAGTCATTCTGCTTACCACAATGGATATTGGGTGAGATTAAAAAGTTGTACTGCTGCTTGTGCTGCTCCTCCTGCAATCATCTTCCCAAAAATCCTCCTCTAAACTATTAGGTGTTTTTTGTTTTGTTTTGTTTTGTTTTTTTTTTTGTGGCATGGTGGTTAAGTAAGAGCTCGGCTCCTAACCCAATGATCAGCAGTTCAAATCCATTAGCTTCTCCTTAGAAACCCTACAGGGCAGTTCTACTCCGTCCTACGAGGTTGCTGCGAGTCGGAGACAACTTGACGGCACCTAACAACAAATACTAATGTTGTAAACCTGGAATCTTGAAAGAAGATGAATTCGGAATATCATAATTCTATCATACTTCCTTCAATCAAAAGTTTTGTCTGATTTAACATGGAATATTTTATAACCAGAAAATATTTTAAACAAAGGTAAAACAGTGAGATGCTAGATATTATTGCTGTGCGTCTCTGTGCGCGCTTCCATATCTTTGACTTTAACATGGTTAACGTATTTTACAATAAATAGATACATATAAATGAAACGAGCAGAGTGGTCATATGTTGCAAGTCATTAAATAAAGATAAAAGAAAAAATCATTATTTCATCTGCATGTGGCTTGTAGATGATTGGCGTCGAAAAAGCCATGTTTCCTGTGTCTGGTCTGAATTAAAGCTCTTCTGAAGAAGGCCATGGCAAGTCATTCAGGCTTGCACATTCTTTAATTTCTTTTATTACAGCCTGTGCAAAGTCAATGTAGCTAGAAAGCAATACACAGGCTTCCAGAAACTACAAAGTGTAACAGCTGGTCCCAATTACCCTCACTATAGTGTGACCATATGCACGAATGTTCAGCTTTCTGTTCAAGTTCATGATTTAAAATAAAAATAGATTCCCTATAAAAATTTGAGAAATGCTACAGTCAGTGCACACATTTGCTTCTGCTAACTTTTAACTTTATATAAAAAAAACAAAAACAAAAACGTTGCCGTCAAGTCGATTCTGACTCATGGTGACCGTATAGGACAGAATAGAACTGCCCCATAGGGTTTCCAAGCAGTGCATGGTGGATTCGAACTGCCGACCTTTTGGTTAGCAGCCGAGCTCTTAACCAATGCATCACCAGGGCTCCTTTACCTTTACGGTGTTGGTCAAATACATGAATAAAGCAGTAAAAATAAGACAATACTTCTAAGCTGGCAGAATAGGTCTTTTTAACTTTAAACGAAACAGAGAATGCAATAGTTAAAAAAATCATTTCCTGGAGCAAAAAAAAAAAAAAAAAAAGCTTCAAAAATCATGAAATCTTAAGGAAAACATTCAACAACTAAATCAAGCAACCTTGCATTAACCATATAAGCAAGTAGGTTAACTTTTCTATCAGCTGAGTAAGACCAGAGAGATTTGGCATTTCTGACTCCTGTGACCTTTATCAAAATCATAGGTTGTCTCTTAAATACATCCCATGGAACTAGAGATCATAAACATACATGGCTGAACTGACCCTTTTAATAGCCATCTGAGGTGGAAAATCACACCTTTTCATATTCTTTGCTTGACGTTCAAAGTCTGCTTTCAATGCTACAAGTGTCTCAGTTACTTTGAATTCTTAACTTTTTGTTTGAATCGATCTGCCTAAGGTCCATTCATATTGTCTGCATTAATGAGTGAAATGGAACTGGAACCATTAAAGAGAGGTTCACTAACACTGAAACTTGTTACCTAATATGTATCCCTATAGAATATGGCTGATAATTTTTTTTTTTTAAATGGGAATATTGCCATTTGTTCAGTTTAGCACCATACATCAACTCTTTGAGTTAATGACAAAATGATAATAAAATGAATCTTCTGATTAAGTAGACAACATAATAGATAAAGGAGAAAACATGTGCAGCAATGAAAACAGAATGCTGAATGTATTTAAGAAACAAACTAATGTGAAAAAGAGCAGAGCATATGTTCTATACAGATGAGAGGTTCCACAATCTTCCTGTTTTATAAGTATTTCCTATTGTAAACAAATGTGTTTTACGGGGAAAAAAGTATTTAAGTAGGTATGCAGGGGTAAAAATGTGTAGTTACAATTACGTATTACAGAAATAGTGATAGATGGGTACTGTTTAAAGGGTCCCTAATGTTAATTATTATTTATTAGTTTGCATAGTCTGGAAAGGGAGGAAATGTAATAATCAGGCCTTCTTTCCAGACACATTTTAGTGACTATTAATTTGGAGGCCGGGAAGTCAAAATAAATTACTGGAAAGAAGAGGGATTCCCATTTGTATGGTTTGAGCTTTTTTCCATTTGCACAGTTTCGATCAGCATAACAGGCCATACCACTATGCTTACTTTTTTATGAAACTTTGTTAAACTGGATGAGTGAATATTTATCAAAATCCAGCTATCTAACCTTTATCACAGCATCTCAGTGACATCTCACTATTGACAGAACATAAACTCAATTGCCCAAAGAGCACTAACACGTTCTGAGAATTCCCTTCAGAAGGGTTTCAACCATCTAGTTGCACCATGTTCTAGCATGATAGAAAGTGCTTCTCCAACATCTTCAATGGCAACAGTGCTCATTTATTTGAAAATAACTGGACTCAATGTTAATTCATAAGGCCGGGAATGTTTTCTGCACATTTCTTCTGATAGGTGGAATTCTGTTAATTTTTCCTAACTAAATGTTATTAAATATTAATTTATCAATATAAATTTCACACTGTGGATTATTAACCATCTCTTAATCTCTTTGAATTTTTAGCTGTTCTAAATCTAAATTGTAACTGGTATTCCTTCAACAATATGATTATATGATCTGTAAAACTCAATGCAACCCTGAGAGTTGAAAAAGAACCTTCAGTCATCAACTAAATTTTTCATTATGCAAGAGAAGTCTGAAGTTTAATGATCTATTTTAAATTCACTGTCAGAAATATTTTAAGTTGATAGAAAAGTGCCTAATAATTCATATTGGTATGTTTCAGTAATAAATGATGACTCAACTTCATACTGATATGTCAAACACAGTACTTAATATTCTTCTGGGGAGAGTATTTCAAATTATAAATCAATATCCAAATAAGCAACAGTGTTTCACTCGAAAATCATAAATAACTGTCAAATATCAATGAACGGTTTATTATACAGAAGTCAAATATTGATAGATGGGGTGACTTGCACATTTGTTATTGTTATTTTCAAATCTGTTCATGCTTAGAAGTCTCTCAATGTGATCAATAAGCATCTAAACAGGGTAATCAAGATTCTCTGGAAAGATACATTTTTCTTTTTTTTACCATCACTATTCTTCATTCCCTGTTACAAATTTTTCTCTTTTCTCATCTGTGATACGTTTCAAAGAGACACTTAAACTCCTTACATCAATAAAGGGAAAAGAAAATGCTTGCGTTCCTTTGACTTTTATAGAACATAGAATCATATAGTTGGAGGATACCCGTTACTGTTTATGATTAGAACACCTAAAGGCTCAGAGAGATTCTGTGATTTTTAATAACCCACAATGTGAAATTTAGATTGAGTAGTAAGACAACCTTTTAGTTTTGAAAAGCTAAATTAATCAAAGCTGTAATTATAAGTCTAGGGTGCACAGGGGAAAGAATTTGCCTGCATCTTGTCCCTTCCCCCTCAATATTAAGGCAAGGTCCCACGCATGTTGGTGGAGACGCCTTCAGCCTCTCAGGAACTCTACGCAGCTCACTACAAAGCAGAAAGTATGCTCACGTTCTGAAATCAAAAACAAACAACAAAACAAAAAACTATCCTTGGTTAGAAAAGAGCTTTGCTTTGGAGTTATTTAATTGTCCAGTAATTGTAGTATGGATATTCATCACTTCACTCTGGAGAACATTCTTCCTGTCAAGATTGAACAAACAGCTATTTGTGTAGTCCTGCCTTTTTTTAATCTGGTAGAAGAGAAAAGGATGCCCTGCACATCTTATAAACTTACAGATACATAAACTATTGTGACATTATATATCTAATTAATTTTAAAATAATATTAATAACACAGTGAAAATGTGATTAAAGACGTAAAAGATCACACTGTTGGCAGCATATGCAGAAGTTAATGTTCTTGTTAAAGGGCCCCCTTTGTAACTACCCTTACCCAATTGACATTTGAATTCTCTCTTTTCTCTCCATGAACAAAAAATAAAATTATCAATTTGTATGTATGCCTGAGGAAACAATCTATAATTTTCATAGCATTGATGAATGAAAAATATAGAACATAATGTCAATAGTAGTATGGAAAAAAATAACTCTATTGTAAAGTATTTTAAATTTTCTATAAAACCTGTGGAAGATAAATTCCCTCTTCTCTGTCTTTTCCTGTCTCTCTCAAAATGATTTAGAAATAAGCCATAAAGAATAGCACAAAGTAGAAATTCAGATTGCATATAAAACACTTCACTCCTCCTCGTCCATACTGGAGAGCAAATGTTGTATCTATCCACCTTTATTAAAATTTTAGTTTCACCTGAGTCACCACAAATCTGTTTTGGGTGCAAACTTGTAACATGACTGTATTCAGGTCAAGAGACTCTCTATTCAAGATTGGTTGGGTTGATGACGGAGATAGAAACTTTTTGAGACAAGCTTCACTCTAAACCAGATTCTCAGAGATAATGCTAACAGCTGATGATGATCCTTCTTAGCAGAAAGAGGAACAGTGTGGTGCCTGAGTGACCTTCACAGGATATATTTTTCTTGTCTTCCTGAGAAAGTACATATTTGAATTTATTTTTTGCTGTATTTATAGACCTATTTTCCTTTTCTCTTTGGGCAATACACCATTCTCTGCTGGCTTTTCTTCTGTAAAACAGAGGCCTTTCAGGTACACCCGAAAGAATTAGATATGTGGAGAGGAAATGTGTCAGGTTGGAAGTGGAAGAGAGAGAATTGGAATAGATCTTCAGACTAATATTTAGTATTATTAACTCCCATGTAAATAAGTTGAATTTGGTATTATTAAGCTGGTAAAACACCTGCATTTTGCAACTTTGAGCTCTATAAAGTATTTGAGAGCAGAGGCAATGACTATGCTTAAACCTTTCCCTAGTGTAAAAAAGCTTCTCATTCTACGGAATTTCTGTCCTCAGGCCAACTCCAATATAAAGCCACACCAGGGGAGCTTTTAAGGGGATTTTCCCCTAGAATGAAGCATTCATTAACAGGAATTAACTTGCCTCTCAACCAATCCCAGGATAGATTGTTTGGTTTTAATATATGAAAATGTGCTTGAAGTGCTTGAACTCAACCCAGCATGTTCACGGGGGTCTAATCTTAACCACTGCCCTGCAGGCCTAGAGTTATTTTGATAATGAAAATACTTCTGAGGAAAAGAAGGGATAATTATACTTCTAATGGAGTCTAAGACCAGAATTAAAAGCATTTTGACTGATATAAGCCATAGCAAACTTTATTTTACAGTGTTTCACCAGAGACACGCCTATGATGCAGTCCTTTAAACTTGAAGGAAGTAAACAAAAGGATCACAGGTACAATTCCACACCAGTTAATTTGAGGGGTGTGTTCTTATCTGTTCATTCTAGTGAAATGCTGTTGGCATGGTAAAGTGCAGAATACGATCTGTTCAACATCTGTGCCTTGGAACTCTTTAATTTTGTAAATAGAAGAGATAATTCCATCCACCTGGATTTAGTAAAGTCAGAAATCTTGACTCAATAATTGAACAATAGGTTTCAGCTAAGTATCTATTATCTCCTCTTTCTGTTTTATATGTTGCTTTTTCTCCTTCCTCCTTCCTCTTGTTCCTTCTCTTTCACCTCCTCTCTTCTTTCTCCTCCTATTCTTCTTCACCCTCCTCCTCCTTCTTTAAATAATAATGGAGAAATGGATATGAGAGAGATTGTACAGGCAGTATTGTTAAAAATAGTCAAAACTCAGTGAAATTTGAATTTAAGGTTATTCTCACCAGTTACTCCGTATGCATATAGGGAGACTATTTTGATTCCAGAAAATGCAAATGGCTCAAAGAAGCTAGGTACAATGAGGCTTATAAAGAAAAGAGGAGGGAGAAATATAGAAGATCAACCACTGACTAATCTTAACACGATTGATTGCACCCTACCCGCCCCGTTTTACTGAGATCAACCTGTATCAGGTCACAAGAAGGTCTCAGGTCAGAAGGTCTCTGGCACTCCACCCAGCCATATCTTTTGAAATTCAAATTCAGCAAGCCTGGCTTCCAACAGGAAAGAAAGGAGTTGCAACTTTGGATGAAAAACCACTGGTAGGATTAATTTGGTCAGAAATTTCTTTAGAGTGAATATTTGCTTTTGTGAGTAAGAAAACCCCAAAATCAAAGCAAGGTATTTGTTATCAATTTCTCTTTGACAGTATATATATACATCCACTCCTCACTTATGTTATCTAAAGCAGGTCCTGCTTAGTGTGGCTTCTGGTCAATAAAGACACACTGAGGTGAGGAGGGAGGAAGAGCATTTATTGCAAGCACACAGGCAAGGAACAAGGAGGTATATACCTCAAATCAAGCTCTCTGAACAAACGGAGGCAGAACTTCTTATCCTGTCCCTCACAAAGAAGTCCATACAAACATTATAGACCACATAGGTTATCATGGCTTGCAAGTGCAGTAAGACAAATTCCATTTTTTTAATTTGGAATATAGGCTAGTAAACTGTGTTTGACTGGCTTGAGCCACACCCAGGGCTTTGAGGACAATGGACAGGAGGGGCAGGTTCCACTTTGTCCGAGCAGTTCCCAATTGAGCTACACCCAACGCCATCACCTAACATTTTGTTTGCTAATGTCCAAACAGCTCTTGGCTTCCTTGGCTATCACTTATGACATGGCTAGGTTCCAAAGACCAAAAACCATCCTGGTGGCTAGAAGTTTGAAATGAGGGTGCTGTCACAGTCATTACTCCTCTGAAGGCCCTAGGCATGAATACTTCTTTGCCTCTTCCAACTTCTGGTGGCCCTAGGCATTCCTTGGCCTGTGACAGATTAACCCCAATTTCTGCCTCTGTCTTCACATGGCTTTCTTCTCTCTGTGTGCTTCTGCATCCTTTCTTTTTTATGGATGGCAGTCTTTGGATTTGGGGTCCACCCTAAATCCAGGACTATGTCACATGAGATCCTTAAATAATTATATCTGCAAAGACTCTATTTCCAAGTAAGTTCACATTCACAGGGGTGGGGGCTTGGGATTTGGCTTTTTTTTTGAAAAGAAAGAATTCAATCCACTACAGGGAGTAATGATGAAGTATTCTATGAACAATACTAGCAATACTGAAATATTAGGTTTTTTCTAAGTGCTATTAGATTAGTTACGCTTTTATTTTTTCCTGAAACAGTTCTCGTATTTTAAATACTAGCAGCTACATTAAGCAGAACCTGCCAGAGAAATTCACTTTGGACATATTGCACCCATAGTTTCATTGAGAAAAAAACAAACAAACAAACAAATGGGTAGAAGAGGGAAGCAAGAACTCTAAATCTTAGATGTGTTCCTTAGCCATTGATATAAAAAATGTACAAATGTACATGGGTTAATTATCAGGAATCTGAGAATTAAAGTATACATGGGTAAATTGTCCTTACAGAAAAAAAAGATCATGCAATTAATGTAAATGAATGAAATGAAAGGAATTAAAACCATAACATAGAATGTTTGAATATAACTAAAAATCATTAAAGGGTATAAAGAATATACTGACCCTACAAATATTTGGTCATATTGATAATCATAAATACTATATATTTATATGTGGATATTGAATTACCTGTCTGACATGTTGTAGAAAAAAGACAATCAGCAGTAACTACTGTAATTAATTATTTAACTGTTCAATAAATAAAAGAACATGTCAGTTTTCTTAAAAAAAAAAAAGTTTTCATTTTCTTCCCAATCAGGTAAATTATAAAAGTAATTGCTTAGGTGGAAACTTATTGTGGAGAGACAGAGTAATAAATAGCATCCTGAAAATTTTTAATGTGAAAACAGTAATAATTTTTAATGACAGTTTCTTCCAACATATGTTTATAAAGGCAAAAAGGCAAAGTGTTAAAATTCAACTAAGAGAATATGAATCTAAGTATATCAAAGGTAATTTTACTCTTTGAGAAGAGTTGTCTTGAGAAAGTACTACTCACTGATGATGGCAGTAATTCTACTAGTATATTAGTTTTCTATTGCTGCTGTAACAGCTTACCTTAAACATGGCTAAAAACAGCACAAATTTATTACCTTACATTTTCTGTGGGTCAGAAGTCAGGTCGGCTGGACAGTTCTGTTTAGAGTCTTACAAGGCAGAAATCTAGGTGTCTGCATGACTGTGTTGCCTACTGCAGGCTCTAGGGGAGAATCAATTTCCTGGCTTTTGCAGGTACATTGGCAAAATTCACTCTGTGTGCTTTGCAGGACTGACTATTGGAGAGGAGCATTCTCAGCTTCTAGAGGCCACCCACAGTCCTTGGCTCATGGACTTCTTTGTCTTCACAGACAAACAACAGTGGATGAGTCCTTATGCCTGTTCTTCTGCCACATCTCTTACTGACTCTTCTGCCTTCCTTTTCCATTCCCCTCCCCACCTCCCACCAGCGTGGTGAAGAGTAGAAAGTGGATCCGGAGTAGCAAACAGAAGATATCTAGCATACAATATCATCCCTTTTAAAAGATGGTTGCAGAGAATAGACTTTAAAAGGTATGTAAACCTCTTCCATTTTTAAGGCATATGTGATTACATTGGGCCCACCTGAAAGTCCAGGATAATCTCCCTTTTTAAAGTCAATTGATTAGCAACCTTAATCCCATATAGAAAGTCTCCTTTGCCATGTAAGGTAACAAATTCACATGCGAAACACCAGGGGGTGAACATCATGGGGACCAAAAACCTGCCTACCAAACAAGTCTTGCACTGTTGGCTTAATGATGGAGCATGTGCATCAAGCACCAGACAGATAGGAGATGAGTTTGTAAACCTTCACAGAAAACTGAAATGCTTAAGTTGATCTCCTTCCCAAATCTAAGACTAACAGAATGCCTGAAAGCAAAGCCAGGGTTTTATTTTTCAAAACATTTTTTTTTTTTTTAATACAATTCAACATTTAAATAAGTGCTTGAGTTCCTCAAATTTTACTCAGTGGCACATGAATGATATGGTTTTAGCCTGGAAAAGTTTTAATGTCATGTTACTAGTTAACCATTACAACTCTAGAAAAGCATTAATGATACTTTCAGGAATGGTCAATTTGGGACAACACGGCTTCCATAGCCCACCAGATTTAATTAGTTACAATATGACATATATAAGAAAAAAACAATAACCTGCTTTATGTAAGAGAATAGTCAGTACTAAGCTAATCTTTTTGACAGTATCCATTTTTTTTTTTATACTGACTTTTCATTAAGACATTATCTTAGGCTGGGTTCTCTAGAGAAGCAAAACCAGTAAGGCATATAAATGTATATACAGAGAGATTTAAATCAAGGAAACAGCTCATGCAATTGTAGAGGCTAGAACATCCCAAGTCCATGGATCAGAGTAGAGGCCTCTCCCAATTTACGCAGCTGCAGAAGCTGGCGAGCCCAAGATCAGTAGGTTGGAGAGCAGGGCTTCCGCTCACAGGCTGTGAAGGTTGAGAAATTCCAAGATCAGCAGGCAAGACCACAAGGTTTTTCCTGATTCACACAGCTGCAGGGGCTGGCGAGCCCAACATCGGCAGGTCAGAGAGCAGGGCTTCGCTCGCAGGCTGTGAAGATCTACAAATCCCTACTTCAGCAGATAAGCTGACAGCTGAAGTCCCAAGAACCAGAGGTGAGATGACAAGAGGCAGCTGCAGGATCCAGAGTGAGCAAAAAGCCAGAACATCTGATTATATTCAGATACAGGCCACACTCCCAAGGAAACTCCCTTTCATCTGATTGGCTACTCACAGCAGATTCAATCATGGGAGTGATCACCTATAAACACTGAGAATCATGGCCCAGCCAAGTTGCCACACAATCTTAACCATCATAGACATTATTATATTGTTTCATATTATTTACAATTATTCTAATGATCAGGTAATTCTCTCACACAGTACAATTTTATTTTCCATATTTTTTGTATATGTTAGATTCTTTCAGACATTTTATTTTAAATATCAAAATGTAGATAGATAGCTGCCATCGAGTCAATTCTGACTCATGGCAACCTATGTATAACAGAACAAAACAATGCCAGGTCCTATGTCATCCTCACAATGGCCAGGATGTTTGAGTTCATCCCTGAGGCTCTTGTGCCAGTCCATCTCACTGAGGGTGTCTGTCACCCTTGCAGGTCCTCTACTTCACCAAATATGATGTCCTTCTTTAGCAATTGATCCCTCTTGATGACATGTCCAAAGCAAGTGAGTCAGACGATGTTCTACTGTGATCCAAAATGTTTTTATTTGCTAATTTTCAGAAGTAGATCACCAGGCCTTTCTTGTCTGTCTTAATCCAAAAGCTCTGCTGAAACCTGCCCACCATGGGCAATCCTGCTGGTATTTGAAATACTGGTGGTATAGCTTCTAGTATCATAGCAATACACTAGCCACCACAGTAGAACAAACTGACAGATAGGTGGTAGACCAAAATGTAGGCTCTATTAAAACTCATTTTCAGATACTGAGTTTTTTCCTCCTTTTTTAATACTTTGCGTTCCTTATTTATTATGTGTTTTTAGCTATGAGATTACTTGGTCAAAAAAGAACGATATTTTCTAAGTGCTTTCCGAAAAGCAATCAGTCAACATTGTCACTACTGACATAGCATAATATCAATTTCACTCACCAACTTAAAATTGTCATTTTTTGAAGCTTTGCCAACTTAAAAAAAGTGTCTATATTTTAAATATGGTAAAATTTGTATTAGATAAGTTCCTTCTCTTTAATTTTTTTCATGACCTTTTTTTTTAAATGGGATTCTGGGAATAGAGACAAGAGTAGATGGTTTCCTTGGGGAATTTTATATAAATATCTGCCCTAGCCTAAAAATAGTTACACATCCCAAAGGAAGTGGTCAATTCAGGCTTAGAAATGACTAAATTAAACAATGTTAGTAACAGCCTGAATTTTTGAAGCACTACCTTTTTATATAAAAAGAAAGATGTACTTGATCTTTTTTTACTCTTAATCTACACAATAATGTTGAGAAAAATGAGATAATGTCTCTAAAAAGGTTTTGATCTATAATGGAAAGAATCACATAAAAGTGTGCTATCAATCTGTTTTAAATTTAGCAAAATTGAAATTATTATTTAAGGATTTGTTCTCTGCTTTATTTAGACCTGCTGAGCCTAATCTCTTTTTTACTTGTTTATTTTACTCTCAAAATCATTAAAAATAATACCTGAAGAGTAATTTTTGATGTTACTAAAATAGACTAAAATAAAACTATTGCTTTTCTCATTAGTTCACTCATTTGTACATCAAGCATTTATTCTAGTTCTAAAATATAAACACAAGTTGATTTATTAACAACTGCAGAATATTAAATAAATGTTTCTGAGAAGTATTTAAAGTCTTACTCTCTCAGTATATTCATCACTTGTATACTTATCTATAAAGTTAAGTGTGGATTGTTGCCCTGAATTTTTTTTTTTCAATAGTCTTTTTATTTAAGGATAGCTTTAGACTCTCAGACAAGTTGTGAATCTAGGTAATTCCCATGTACCCCACACCTAATTTCTCCTATTGTTAACATCTTACATTAAACCAAACCAAACCTGCTGCCATCGAGTTAATTCCGACTCATAATGACCCTATAGGACAGAGAAGAACTGCCCCATAGGCTTTTCAAGGAGCGGCTAGCAGATTAGCATGGTAAATTTATAATATTTAATAAACCAATATTGATAAATTATTATTAACTAAAGTTCATACTTTATTCAGATTTCTTTAGCTTTAACCTATTGTCTTTATTCTGTTTCAAGGTCCTATCCAGGATACCATTTTACATTTAGTTGTCTTGTCTCTTTGGAAACCCTGGTGGCATAGTGGTTAAGAGCTATGGCTGCTAACCAAAAGGTCAGCAGTTCCAATCCACCAGGTGCTCCTTGGAAACTCTACGGGACCGCTCTACTCTATCCCATGGGGTTGCTGTGAGCTGGAATTGACTCAATGGCAATGGGTTTGTTTTTTTTGTTTTTTTTTTTTGGGGGGGAGGGGTCTCTTTAGGCTCCTCTTGGCCAACACAGTTGCTCAGAATTATTTTATTTTTATAACCTTAACAATTTCTAGGAGTACTATCCCTCAACTGGGATTTTTTCTCATGATCATATTGGGTTATGGGTTTTGGGGAGGAAGATCACAGAGGTATAAATCAGTTTTCATCATATCATATCAAGGGTTGTTATTGTTGTTAGCTGCTGTTGAGTTGGCCCCTGACTTATGGCAAACCCATGCACAATGGAATAAAAAGCTGTCTGGTCCTGGATCATCTCCATGATTGGTTGTGGACTGGATCTTTGTGATCCATAAGGTTTTCGTTGGCTGATTTTCAGAATTAGATTGTCACGTCTTTCTTCTTAGTCTGGAAGCTTCACTGAAACCTGTTCAGCACCACAGCAACAAGCAAGCCTCTACTAACAGATAGGTGGTAGCTGTCCATGTGATGCATTGGCCAGAAATCAAACCCAGGTCTTCCTTATGGAAGGGGAGAATTCTACCACTGCAACACCACTGTCCCCTTCTCCACTGCAAAGTTATTCTTTTCTTCCCCTTTCCGTACTGTACTTTTTGGAGGAAGTCACTATGAGCAGCCTACACTTAAGGAGTGAAGAGTTATGCTCCACCTCCTTGAGCATGGAGTATCTAGACAAATATTTTTGGAATTCTTTTGCACAAGAGATTTGTCTTTTCTCCTTTGCTTATTTATTTGTTCAATTATTTCTTTATATTAGTATGAAGCCATGGATATCTATTTTATACATGCGGTTATATTCCAGTACTACTTTAATTTGTTGTTAAAGTTGTTTTAAACCATTGGGAGCTCTATCAGTTGGCACCTGTGTCCCTTTGACATATCCCCATCATTGACTGCTGTTTGTTTATTTGTTTTGGAGCACTACCTTATTTTCTGGCACAAGATGCTCAGGCTCATCTTGTATAGTTTTTGCACCAGCCCAGAATTAGCCGTATCTCTAAACAATTCCCGTCCTTTTTGTAAGAGAATAGTATTAGAAACCAAGATCTGGGTGGTAGGTTCCCTGGGCCATTTTTGATATCTAAGTCTGTCTTCTAAGTAGAAACTCTAGGGGGATATTCTCCCATGTGTATCTCTGATTAAGTACCAAGAGGCTCCTGCTGAAGGATGTTTCCAGTTCTGAGCAAATACATGATGCCAGTCCACAGAGTGTGACGGTGGTTGTATGATCTTCTGGCACTGCCAGTCATGAATATGTATTAGTGCATCATGTCCCATCTTTCTCCTTTTCCTTGTCTGTACTACAATATAAATTGTGACAGATAATAATCTATTATAAGAATGAAGTCTTAGATTGCTGACTAAATATCTTTCTCTCAGCTATCTCCCAGGTACCTCCCTCTGACACAGATACCAGAACACTCACAACTTCTAATGCTGGCCAAACTCACAACAGAATCACTTATAATGTCCACAGTTTACCCCACTGTCTTAGTGAGCAAACATCTATTGAGCATTTACTGTGTGCCAAACACTATTCTAAGAGACATTTTCTACACCAAGGAGCATACATTCTAACAGTGAAACTAGGCAACAAATAAGTAAACAATGAAGTATGTAAGATAATTTCAACTGGTGGGAGGAGCCATGAGGAAAAGTATGGTGTACTTTAGATGTTTAGGAATTATATTTGAACTGGGACTTGAATGACAAGAAGGATGCAACCATATGCAAATTTTAAGGATAAGAATTCTAGGAAATAAGAGTAAGTACAAATACCTTTGTTTGTTAAAGGAACAGATAAAAGACCAGTTGGAGTGGAAAGACTCAGCAAGGAGAAAAGTGGAACAGAATAGAGGCAGCAAAGTAGGAAGGTTCAAGTTTATAAGTAGGTTCAGAAACTTTGGAATCTCTTCTAAGGGTGATTGTGAAACCCAGTGAGTATTAAGCAGGGAGATGATACGATTTGATCTGGTTGCTACATGGTAAGGTAATTATACCAAAAAAGAAAAAAAAACAAATTGCCTTCCAGTCAATTCTGACTCATAGTGACCCTACAGGACAGAGTAGAACTGCCTCATAGGGCTTCCAAGGCTATAATCTTTACAGAGGAGCCATGGTGGTGCACTGGTTAAGAACTCGGTTGCTAAACAGAAGGTCAGAAATTTGAATCCACCAACGGCTCCTTGGAAACTCTATGAGGCAGTTCTACTTTACCCTATAGGGTCAATATGAGTTGGAATCAACTCGATAGCAACAGGTTTAATCTTTATGGAAGCAGACTGCCACATCCTTCTCCCACAGAGTGGCTGATGAGTTTGAACCACCAATCTTTTGGTTAGCAGCTGAGCGCTTAACCACTGCATCACCAGGGCTCTCTGAGGCAATTATAAGAGGGCAAAATTATAGTTATAAAAATTTATCTAGCACTTATGACATGCTGTGTATTCTCTCAACTACTTTACGTATACCATTTCAATCATTAGTTGAAATAACACCATGAGGTAGGTATTAATTATCCCCATTTATATTCTAGGAAATTGAAACCCAAAAATATTTAAAAAATAAATGAAGACCACCTAGTTTGTAGGTAGTGGAGCTAAAATTTGAACTCTACACTATGTGACTACACAATCCATTTTCTTAGCCCCTGCTAAATTAGTAGTCATTACATAGGAGCAAAATAAAAACAAAAAACAAAACCAAACAAACAATGTGATTAGAAATGTTACATTTTGTTAAGTCCTCTGTTAAATGTTAAATATTGAAGAAAGGATGTATTTAAGGACTGATATTCAAATAATATTAAGATGTTTTTAGCCAGTAGTACCCACAATCAGTCTTAGAAGAAATACAACCAGAATGCTCCTTAAAAGCAAGGATGGCACAAGACCAATTGCTAGAAAAGGACAACATGTTTGGTAAAGCAGAGGGTCAGCAAAAATGAGGGAAACCCTCAGTGAGACAGATTGACACAACAGCTGCAGCAATGGACTCACATATACCAATGATCAGGAAGATGGTGCAAGACCGGGCAACATTTTGTTCTGTTATACATAAGGTCACCATGAGTCAGAGCTGACTTAATGACAATTAACAACAACAACTCAGAGTATTTTAAATCTATCTTCAGTCAAAACAACTTTTATTCATAAAGTCTCTAAGACAAATATATGCAGGATAAAAATAAGGTAGCATATTGTCGTTAAGTAGACTGTTTCCTGAAATCTTAATAAAAACTTGACTAAGTTAAGTTGGGCCATATAGAGCCTAGAATCAACTATCAGAGTTAATCACTCCCTTCTTACCTAGAGACAAAGTAAGAGAAAGCCACTTTCTGGGTCCAGTTCTTAAAGCAGCCTATGCCATGCCTCCTCAAGTCAGGAAAATACTTCTTGGCAAATCTCAATATTCAGGATTATAATTTTCCATTTAATGGTAAACGCTTTATAGAAGTCTTATAGAGTTTGTAGGGGGAAGAGAGATGATATGGATTATTCCCATGTGTACTCTTGCATTTTCTTTGAAAATCTATTCTTAGAAAATGTAGTTGAGTCAGTATCCCATCCTTCCTTCAGGAGTGAAAAGAGTTGTCTTTGATGCTGACTCATCATGAGAGAGGAGTGGGGACTGGGTAAAAGAAATGAACCTTGAATTTCCCATGGAGCTCAATATACTCTGTGGACTGACCCTGCACACTGGAGTATTAAAGATTCCAAGATCCCTGCAGTAAGTACACTTGCTTAACTTCATATACTCCATCTTTTCAAATCTAATTATTATTATTACTATTTTGTAAAACGACAATATTTTCTTTTCTCCTTGGCACCTATGAAGATCCTATAGAAAGGGATGCTGTATACACACACAGAAATATTACCCTGCGTCATTGAGACAAAGCTCAAATTCTGTCTCCTAAAGACAAAGCTAATTCAAGTTAAATAATGCCTGTTCCAGCCAGTGCCTGCTTGGGACAGGAAGAGAGATTTCATGGTTTCTGCTTTTCCAGAATAAAATTACATTTTGTTGATATTGATTAAGAAATATGAAGCATACAGCATGAAAAATTGATTCTAGTGTCAGAACTTAATCACAGTCTTGAGGCAGTGCTGGGAAAAAGTGGAGAGAATGTGGTCATTGCAAGATCTCTGCCATCAAAAGGCCAGAAGATGTTTTGCTCTGTGATATGAAGTGACTTCTGGGAGTATTGGAGAGGAGCACTCAGGGACAGTGGTCCAGGTGAAGTACAGAGTCATGAATTTTCCTCAATTTCATAAAAAGTAAAATAATGTTTAAAAAAAAGCAAGATTATCTTTTTTTTTTTCTTTTTTGAGTCTAGCAAATTAAAACAACAAACATACATACAAACAACCTATAATGCCACTGGGAACAGTAACCCAAAAAAATCAAACCTCTTACCATCAAGTTGATTCTGACTCATAACAACACTATAGGACAGGGTAGAACTGCCCCATAGGGTTTCCAAGGAGTGGGTGGTGGATTTGAATTGTTGACCTTTTGGTTAGCAGCTGTAGCTCTTAACCACTACACCACCAGAGCTCCATTAGGGGGAATAGCCCTTTTCAACTCAGCCAGAATGGTTTCTTTGGCCATTTTTAGTGTAGTAAATAGGAGCAATGGCCACCAGAGAAAATAACATGTTTGCCATTTTAGCAAATTGTAGGAAACTGAGTTATAATAAACTGGTAGCCACAATACCACAAGGGTGGTGATTACTTCAAACAGATTTTATAGGCTTGTAAATAGAAATTGAATTCTTGAGTTATCTTTATAAAACATAGACTTCCTGGAGCCTTCTGATATTTAAATCTAAAAAAATATCCTTTTAACAGTCAATAATTTGGAAGTAAAAGTCCTACATCCTCTTATCTCATCTAAATAAAATATTGGTCTTCAAAAGTTATATTTGAATTTCTGAGATAAAATATAATAGGGCGTGTTTTCTGTCTGAGGATAAATAGATTTTGTATATGAAGGGAGAATTTAAAGAATGGATTTATGCTAAAAGCTTATATATTCTTATCTTTTCCCTTTTTCTTGGTTTGTTTATTTTTTTTCAAAATAGAGATAATGTATTTGAATGAATTTCATTAATGATAAAAATTAAAACTAAAATTCCTCTGGAAAAAAAAAAATTGCTCATTCTGTCCACCACTTCACACTCTGTTTTTCTAGCCTTTTGTTTAAAAGCTAAATATTTTGACAAGTATACTCTTAACGGCAAACAGATCTCTATTTGATTATGATTTGCTAATAATTTATATTAAAACATAAGGTGGGTGACTTTCAAGTTTCCTGTAGTCTTCTGTGCATTGAAGTTAAAGCTTCATGTTATTTATTTATTTATTTATGTCATTTTTCCAAAATACTGTGGCAGTTCTAGGCTTCTGACATTCACTCTTCTTGAAATAGTATTTGACCCTCTCTATTCAATACATTTCATTTAAATCTTCTAAATTCAATAAGACAACCTTGAAATGAGGAATCAATATCCTTATTCTCAAAAGTACCATATATAAGCATACTGTATTACCTACATACCTTTCACAGCATGTCTACTACAGTGATTTTGGAGTGATAGCTATTTGTTTTCCATAGGGGTGGTGTTCTCTCTCTGTGTGTCTGTCTATGTGTGTGTGTATGTGCATGTGCGTGTATAAACACATGTAATTTTTTCAGAAAGTAAGTGAATTTAACTTATTTGATCATTTATTCAACAGATAGTCATAAGATAATTATTGAGCAACTACTATATACCGGTATAATTTTAGGTACTATCTTAGTTATCTAGTGCTGCTATAACAGAAATACCACAAGTAGATGGCTTTAACAAACAAGTTAATTCTGTCACAGGTACCAAAAAACCAAAAACAAATCGGTTTGCTGTTGAGTCAATTCCGACTAGTGATCCTTTCGGACAGAGTAGAACTGCCTCCCATAGGGTTTCCAAGGAGCAGCTGGTGGATTTGAACTGGCAAACTTTTGGTTAGCAGCCAATCTCTTAACCACTGAGCCACCAGTGCTCCTTTCACAGTTAAGGGGGCTACAAACCTGAATTCAGAGCACCAGCTCCAGGGGAAGACCTTCTATCTCTGTCATCTCTGGGAAAGGTCCTTGTCATCAGTCTTCCCCTGGTCTAGGAGCTTCTCAGTACAGGGACCCTGGGTTCAAAGGACACACTCCACTCCTGGCTCCTCTTGCTTGGTGGTGGTGAGGGCCCCTTCCTCTCTGCTTGATTCTCTCTTTTATATGTCCAAAGAGCTTGCAAGATACACCCTAATCCTATAGATTAAGTACTGCCTTATTAACATAACTACCTCTAATCCTGCCTCATTTACATTATAGAGGTTAAGATTTACAACACGTAGGAAAATCACATCAGATGACACAATGGTGGACAATCACGCAACAATGGGAACCAAGGCCTAGCCAAGTTGACACACAGTTTTAGGGGACGCAATCCAAGCCATAACAGGCACTAAATGTTATCAAAGACACATGTGAATGCGTTAAATCAATTGCTCTCTAAGGAAAAACTTGCAAACTTTTAGTACTATATTTGTGAGAAATAAAAGAGCACCTCTGAAGTCCAGAATTTTGGATGCAGCAAGCAAGAAAAATTGAAAATGATGGTGGAAGAGGCAAGAGTAATGGTAGCAACAGATTTACAAAAGAAGGCAGGGTTCATTTTATTTATATTCCCATGTAAACATGTGAGAGCTAGCCACATTCAAATACGGTTGTAGGGTGCTCCAAAGGAAAATAGCCAAATGGAGCAGAATGTAATTGAAACAGAAAGCATATCTTTTCTATATTAGGAAATGGTCTTGAACATATGCTTATACTAAGAAGTCAGTTGTGCTTTGGAGTTTACATTAATTGTAAGACGGGAAATTTCTGGAATTTCCAAGCTGCAATCCCTTGAAAAAGCAGAGTACAACGATGAGCCATAAAGGATGTGGTATGAGAAAAGAAACAGACCCCCAAATCCCTGCTGCTTTTCACTCCATTGGGATAAGCCTTGCGCTAACGCAATGAAAGCCATGCATTTAATTCCTGTGGAGCCTGCTTATTTTTCTATATTCTCTAACCACATATTTTGTTCCTTTCCCTAGCCAGTTATCTTACAAACCCATGCTATTTGTCACAATAGGGACCAGATAAGTGAAAGTACGTAAACTTAGAATAATGATGCATTAGCGGTTTTATATTTTTGTACACAGGACACAACCATATTAATTTTCTGTACATCTTTTTTCTGTTTATTAAACAACATCAGAAAATATTCTAGAAATATGTTACTGGTATTTGGAATTCTAGTGTAAATATTTTATGTTTTAAATGTGACCGTTGTTTGTCATTTTATGTGATGAAAATGGCTTTGTTTTTTATTGATATCTTTCATAATAATAAGAAGTTTTACAAAGGCATTTTTGGTTTAGCATTATTTATATATTAAAAGCAAAACTGTGTTTGGTATATTTTATGCACACTGTATACTGCATGCAGTTTGATTTAAACAAACAGCATAATCTTATCTTCTTCCTCGCCCCTTTCAATGCAATACTAAAAGAGCATAAATCCATTCAGTGGTATTTATTGCATCCTTCCCATTCCAGAGACTAGCGGTTCCTGATTTTATAGTAATAAACCAAAGCAAGCATGGACCCTGACTTCAAAGAACTTACAGTCTAATGGTAAGAAAGATCTTAAAAGATAAAAACATACATAAACAGTGCATAATGTAAAGTGGTGGAAAACATAGCAAAGGAAAGGAGCAAAGGAGCTAGATGGTACGCGTTAGGGTAAAACAGACTATTCTGATATGTAGCCATTCCCCTTATATACCAACCAAATCCGTTGCCGTCCAGTCGATTCCAACTCATAGCAACCCTATAGGACAAAGTAGAACTGTCCCATAGGGTTTCTAAAGAGCTGCTGGTGGATTCGAACTGCTGACGTTTTGGTTAGCAGCCGTAGCTCTTAACCACTGCACCACCTTATATACAGAATATTTCATTAAATCTGGAAAATCTCATACCCAGTTATAGCATAAGAAAATAACACTCAGGAAGATATTATGTTCCATGAGCATTTTCATTGTTTCAAATTAAGACTTTTGAAATATTAAAGATGATCAAATATTAATGTTGTGATGGTATCTACTCTGAAGTTTCTAAGGGTACATATGAAGCACATGCTTACTTTGTCATCCAAACTTCATTTTACGGCAGAGAAGGGCATTGGCTTTCTGTTCACGTTTCAACACAATTAAGGTGTTGCTTGCAATCTGTAAAGCTTCATTGTCTGTGTCTTCCTTACCTGAGGGACCACTTATCTGACTTCCACCGAGCAAACTTTGGAGCAGTTCTGCTGACAGTTCCCCTGCCTCAATTATGAGGGGCTGATGAAGCAGCACCGTCATGGCAAGCTGCTTGAGGCTGGCACTCCCGTTACTCTGCCATTGCAGCCTAATCATTATTCTCAAATGTGAGAAAACACAGCATTGCTGCGTTAAATAACACGTGTAAACAGAGAGAGAAGCTTTTATTTAGGTTTTTTTTTTTTTTTTGGCAAATGGTATGAAAATATTCTTTCTAACATATTTTTACTTATTAAAAAATCTCACCTGTTCAAATAATTTGAGAAACTTTCAATGATTTTTTTTCCCACAAAAACAAACATGGTAATATAGAAATTTGCCAATAATCATGCCATGTAATCCTAGGAAAATAAACGTGTAATGAAATACAAACATCACCTTGAAAATGATAATTTTCTGCAATTGTGCTTTAAGTCATATTTAAAAATCAACTCATATAAGTAACTCTAGAGAGGACATAAATCTATGCAATATTTTTGCTTAAATACCTAAAAATACTGATACTAATCAAACTGCGTTGTTTTAATTCATCTGAAAAATTGGACAGAAAATACTGCAAGTACACTTTAAAGATTATATTATTTTATTTGATAAAATTGCCCCAAGAATTTTATGTCATGTCCACTAACAAGAGGTAAATCAATACTTTCTTTTGAAAGTAACATAGAAATTGGTATAGATGTGCTTTATCCTAATACTATGCTTTGTTCCTGTAAAGTCACTGTGTCTTTTTCTGCTTCTCTTTCATCCTCTATAGAGTAGTAGAAATACACAACACTACTTTGGACTTGGAAGATGTTAGTTTAACTAAAAATACACTATACAAATTGTCCATAATGAACCTCAAGAAATATTATTTCTGTATTCCTCTGAATACTCAGAAACTGTGTACTGTGGTATACATGGAGATGGCAATGTTCCAAAGGACTGGTTTAATTACTTTGATTACATTTTTTTCTCTGCATTTGCTATCACTCTCACAATACTAATTCATGATTATTCTCATTGCCTAGTTTCTGGGGTTCAAGTTAGTGGAATGCCTACTGGACTGTCCCTGCCCACCTTCCCCCTCCCCATCTTTTTTTTTTTTTTCCTTAAGTAAATATTACTTTCAAAGTGGATTAATTAAGGTTTCAGGAGCACAGAAAGAAATGTCACTTTTGGTTTTGTAGGAAGATTTACCTCTATTCTTAATTACCTCTGCATCTACTCTATCTCTGTTGAACACAATCAATTTATTCCACTTCCATGGTTATTGCTTGCAGTATAGTGAAACGTGACAAAGTCAAATGAAATACCAAACAAAAAAATGAAAAAGAAGTCAGACAAATAAAGAATAGAAATAATAGGTGACCACACACTGAAGCTGTATAATAGTAGTTGTATTTTAAATTTCCTGTGTCAGGGTATGATCTGGCTGCCCCCACAAAAATCATTTAATCACAGTTTCATCCTGCCTATTTGTCCAGAATGTAGGTTTGGAAAAAGTCAAATAGAAATCTTTGCCAAAGTGAAAATAATTCTATTACCAAGAAGATGAATATATGGGATCATAGTTGCTGGTTGAATGTTGGAGGGTGGATCTGCTGTCCTCCATTCTCCTCTGAGTCAGAGAATTGAATGGTTCAAGAGATTGGCAGGAACCATATCATGCAGAGCATGGTTTATTAGGATTATACTGTGAAAATTAAGAAAAGTCATTCCAGAATTGCTTCCACTGAAAAGATGAGACTGACTACTGTGTGAAGAATTAATTTCAAGATAGCAAAGATGCGATGATCGAAAGGGAGAGAAACCTAGGTTGCTATTACCATTATTCAGATAAAAGCTGATGGTGACTTGAACTCACTATGAGTCACAGTTGACTCAATAGCACACAACAACAGTGGCAGTATGGTCCCTGGGTGGCATAAATGGTTAAGCACTTGACTACTAGCCAAAATGTCGGCTATTCAAATCCACCAAGAGGTACCTCGAAAGACAAGCCTGGTAATCTGCTTCCAAAAGATCACAGCCTTGAAAACACTATGGAGCAGTTCTACTCTGCGCATCTGGGGACGTCACGTGTCTGAGTTGACTCAATAACAATTAACGACAACAATGGTAATAATAACATCAGCACACATTTTTGAATGTTTACTGTGTGTTACGCTGTTTGAAATGTTTTATAGGTACTCAGTAGTACTCGAATAACTGTGTAAATGACTCTTTACATCTTCATTTTGCTGATGAGGAAGCTGAGGTACAGTGGGATTAAATAATATACCTGTGGTTACGGAGGTAAGTAACTCACCCCCAGTTATACAACTAGCAGGAGGCAAAGCCAGGATTTATACACAGGGAGATGGAATATTGAGCTCTTTATATTAGACTGTTTCTCTGACTGGGGATGAAGCTAAATCATGATTGATAGAAATTGGCCACCACAAGAATGAAATAAGTGAGAGAGAACAATGATCTAGACATGCAGAGTTGGGGATCATCAGAATCTATTGTGTAGTTAAAGTCTAGGGGAACAGAGAGCATGAGTAGATTAGAAGAAGCAACATCTAAGAATGGTACCCTAGAAAAACTCCAAGATTTACTGTATTATGGAAGAGGAGCCCACAAGGGTTATTAATACAGAAACAATAATGTCACAGGATCCAAGGGAGGTTGAGGTTTCAAGGAGGGTACTGTCAACAGAACCAAATTCTAGAGTATAATAAAATGAAAGCCTAATATATATATATATATATATATATAATAAAAAAACAGTGAAAGCTGCCCATTACTTTTAGATTTAATAACCAACAGGTCATTAGTGACCTTGAAAGAACAGGTTCTGGAGAGGGGTCAAGGCCTGGTCTAATTAAATCTTAATTAGATCTAGCTGTGGACTTGAAACTGAACCTCATGATTTCTATCTTGGGGAGTAGCACAGTGGAAAAGGACTATAACTATATATATTGAGTATATGCTGAAAGTAGATACCACTTGGAAAAGCTAACTAAGATTCGAGGAGGGAAGAAGAGAATGATAGGATAGAGAAAATATTGAGTTTAACATTTTGAAAAAAAAAGATATAGAAGATCTAGAAAGTGAAAAATAATAAAGGACAATTTACTGAAGGAAGCAAAGGAGACATGGCTCTTGAATTCTTTGAGAAACTTATATTGCTGAAATGTATGCCATATGGGATTAGTCATAGCATGTCTTCTCTCAGGAATTTATCCCTTTTGAAACATAAGTTACATTCCTTTTCAGTCTTTGTGCTATGTCACTTTAGGGTCTACAAACAAGGTCTGTATTGACAGATATTTTTGCTCAGAAAATAGCGCTAGTTTTCCTGTCTATATATGTGTGCATGTGTGTGATTATATGAAAAGGATTTGGATTGTGAAAGTTAGGGTGAGGTACAGAATTTTATTACCTATCCTTTAAAGATAATGGTTACTTGAAGTCTGTTTCCAGAGTTACAATGGTTTAAGCCACACTATTTTCTAGATTCTCAAATTTGGTATGCAGCTTTATGACAGGAAGTTGGCCTTCAGAGCAGGAATGAATGTAAACAGAGAACTGTGGCTCAGAGGAAGGTTTAGTTAAATCAAATCCTGAAGGCTGCCCCCACTCTGAGCCTGTTTCTGTATCTTGATTATTTGCAGATGCTTCACGTGAAGCTAGAGATGAAACCCAATAGTTAACCTCTCTAAAACTCCCAAGGCTGTTCACAGTCGGCCCTGAGTGTTGACCAGCTAACCCAAACAATGAGAAGGAAGTAAGAAATTTAATGCCATCCTGCTTGGAGATGCATGAAGTACATTTTACTCCCTCAGGAATCAAGCCTCAACACTGAGCTTTTTAAAAAGAGATTAAAAATCAAGTAATGCAACTGCCTGGAGTCATTGCTGCAAACATAAAGGGTTAAAAGTTACAGTTATTCTGTCCTTTGACATTATTATAAAATCACATGCCGGCTTAACTTCAGACCTTACTGTTTTTCCAGAAGTGCATACCTCTGCCTTTCTTGGTTATAAAAATGCTAAGATGCCAAAGGCTACAAGTTGTTTTATATAAAGTCATGGAAATTTTATATGATAAAATAAAGAAGAAGAAGAAGAAAAAAAAATGACCCACTGTCAGTCTCAGAAAGTCTGTTTTGATAAGCGAAAACAGAATATTCCCCGATTCTTGCAATACTGCCTAATGCATAGATACAACCGCATTCTGCTGATAACTAAGGGTTGCTTTCCCTTCCCAAGCTAAGCAATTGCGGGAAGTTGCAAAAAGGTAAGACTGGTATTGCATTCTCTGGTCAGAAGTCTATTTGTTCGTGGGCCTTGTGCTAATGGAGCAGTAGAGAAACAAAATGTGAGAAAGCATGCCAGAAAAGACCAGGTAGAGAAGGGGCTAGATGTAAGGATGCCACACTACTCCACTAGGAGCTCCCATTTTCCAAGCAGTATGGAGGAAGGATACTGTAGTTATGCAAGACCCTAGAATTAACTCTAGAATAGATTTAATTGGGGTCTACAGTTTTGCTGAGACCACTGCAAACAGGGTTGCTACTTGAGACCACCCATCTACTAGGGCTTTGCTAACCAGTTACTGTTGAGTTGATTCCAACTTATGGTGACCTCATGCGTGTCAGAGTGGGACTGTGCTCCATAGGGTTTTCAATGGATTTTTCAGAAGTGGATCATCAGGCTTTTCTTTCAAGGTGCCTCTGGGTGGACTCCAACCTCCAACGTTTTGGTTAGCAGATGAGAGAGTTAACCATTTGCACCATCCAAGGAAGGGGCTTTGCTAGAAGAACATAAATAAACTCTCAAGCAACTGCCAAAACCTAAGGGTGCTGGTCATAACTGAGCCTCTCCACATTGTGCCTGTAGATGAAGTACTAGAACAGTGGGCATGGGCAACTGTGGCTGGGGAGGGAGGAGGGTTTGCAAGAGTCAGGTAAAAAAGTATCTGTGTTTTCTTTCTAGTCCCCCATCAACTTTATTGTCCCCCCATCAACATCGGAGACGTTAGCACCAGGAAAAGAAGTGCAAAGTAGAGTGAGAGCCACATCAAACCCACCCCATCTTGTAGCCATTAGAATTTCAGCTCATACCTAACAAGGGGGAAAGGAGAAGAGTTTTTTTGAATATGAAATAATGTTTTACAATGAGTAGGGATGAATCTGATAAACCAAGATGAGACTGTTGAATAACTGAAAGTGGCTGATAATTAATTAATAGGATTGGGTCAAAGAATTATTAACAAATGTGACTTTTACTGAGCTGGAGTGTGTGGTTCAATACTGGCAGTTACTGAAAAAAATAAAACTGTTTCATGTTTTAACCCAGTGATCTGAGATTACTCAATAAACTCATTACATAAAACAGCTCCTTTTTGAAATGGATGGATTAGATTCTTAACTTATCATGGAATGAAATTTTTGTGTTTCTTAGGTATTTATATTGAAAATAGTGACTTCTTTCTTCACGTGTAGGCACTACATTTCTATGTCTGATTATTTCCCGAACCATTTGGAAAAATATGAATATTTTTAAAAAATGAAAGTTGCATTTCTCTTGAACTATCAAACTATGAAAAGACATGGGGAAACCTTAAATGCACATTGCTAAGTGAAAGAAACCAGTCTGAAGAGCTACATACTGTGTGATTCTAACTATAGGACATTATGAAAAAGGCAAAACTATAAAACCTATTACTATCGAGTCAATTCGAACTCATGGTGAAAACCATGTGTTACAGAGTAGAACTACCCGTAAGGTTTTCTTGGCTATAATCTTTACAGAAGTAGATCCTCAGGCCTTTCTTCAGCAGTGGTACTGGATGGGTTCAAACCACTAACCTTTAGGTGAGTAGAGACCAGAAGAAGATGAGTGGTCACCAGGGAGAGTGGTTTAGGGAGAGGGAAAGGGATGAATAAGTGAAGAGTAATACATTTTAAGCGCATTAAAAGTATTCCACACGGTATCGTAACAATGGCTATATGATGCTTACTTTCTTAGTACTGCTGTAACAGAAATACCACAAGTGGGTAGCTTTAAAGAACAAAAAATCTATTTTTTCAGTTTAAGAGACTAGAAATTCAAACTCAGGGTACCTACTTTAGGGGAAGACTGTCACTGTCCACTCTTGGAGAAAATCCTTGTCTCTTTCAGCTTCTGGTCCTGGGTTCCTTGGCGATCTTCTTGTGGTCTGACATTCATCTTCCCCCACCTATGCTTCCTTGCTTCTGTGTTTAATCTGCTTCCTTTATAGCTCAAAACTGATTGGCTTAAAACACACCTGATACCGATATGGATTAATTAACATAACAAAGGAAACCCTATTTCAAATGGGATTACATCCACAGGTGTAGGGACTAGGATCTACAACACATATTTTTGGGGGACACAATTCAATCCATAACACATGTCATTATGCATTTGTCAAAACCCATAGAACTGTACAATGCAAACAGTAACCCTAATGTAAAGTATAGATTTTTCTTAATAATAATATATCCATATGGGTTCACCAATTGTAACAAATATGTAGGAGCTCTGTTGAAACAACAGTTAAGTGCTGGGCTGCCAATGGGAAGGTCAGCGGTTTGAACCCACCAGCAGGAGAAAAAACCTGGTGATCTGCTCCTGTAAAGATAACCGCCTAGAAAACACTATGGGGCAGTTCTACTATGTCCTATAGGGTCACTATGAGTAGGAATCAACTTGATGGCACCTAACAACAACAATAATGCAAAATGTTAATAATAGGAGAAATTATGTAGGGGGAGAGGGGTTAAGTGGAACCTCTTTATACTTTCTGCACATTTTTTCTGTAAACTTAAAGCTGCCCTAAAAAATGAAGTGAAAAAGAAAGTTGCATTTCTTCAGTGTTAGCACATTCAAACTTCCCAGAATCTCTGGGTTTGTTGACAGTTACGGCCTTACGCTACTAATTCTGCTGCTGTGGTTGCTTCTGTTGTTAGCTGCCATTGAGTCAGCTCCTGACTCCTGGCAACCTCATGCGCAATAAAGTCAAACGGTGCCCAGTCCTGCAGCATCCTCACAATTGGTTGGGGATTGGAATGTTGTGATCCGTAGGATTTTCATTGGCTGATTTTCCGAAGTAGATCCTCAACTCTTTCTTTCTAGTCCTTTTTTAGTCTGGAAGCTCTGCTGAAACCTGCTCTGCATCATAGCAACGTGCAGGTCTCCATGGACAGATGGGTGGTGGCTGTGCGTAAGGTGCATCGGCCAGGAATCAAAGCCAGGTTTCCGGCATGAAAGGTGAGAATTCTACCACTGAACCACCAATGTACTACCCCGGAATTTATTTCTACTTAAACATGCAACTCCACAGTGCATTCATGAATACACGTACACATAAGTATTCTCTTTATCTCTGTCACACACAGACACACAAGTCTATTCCCAGTTGTTCTTTACTGTGTCGTGGTTCCCATAGTACAGTGGAAGAGAAAAATGTACATGGCATCATACATCCTGACCACGGCAAGCAGTAGGCCTGCCCTGGCTTTCCATGCCCCTTTTCCATCAGGAATAAGCGCTACCACAATGCTAGCAGTTGCTACTTCCTCACTGAGAAGAGATTTTTTTCTCTATCTGAGCCTAGATTTATAAAATTAGGTATTTTTCCCACCCTTAGAAGGGGTTTTGTTTTTTATTTTTTAAGTAAGTAGAAAAATTAAAAGTGTATATTAGTCAACCAGATCTGAGGACACAGCCTACGGGTGGTTGTAGTGGTCACATACTGACCAGTCAATGTCTCCAGGTACACTTTGGAGATACTCAGCAGTGGCTAAGGATGTAGTCATACCAACAAATCTTTGTTTCAATTGTTTCTTTTGGTTTAACTGATAGAAGTGTCAAAAGAGCATTTATTATTTTAATTTTTTTCCAAAAGAAAATAATTAATGTTTTATTTACAGTATGCTTCATGCTTTCTTGTGCTTGTAATGATCTAAACTACAGGTATGTACTGCTTAACTAAAACATATTTTGGTTTATCCATGTTACGGATATGAAATCTGTAATTTTACTAATGCAAAGTGCATATTCTTTTTTTTTTTTATTGTACTTCAGGTGAAGGCTTACAGAACAAATAGTTTCTCATGAAAGAGTAGTATACATGTTATTTTATGACATTGGTTAACAACCCCACAACATATCAACCCTCTAACTTCTCAACCTCTTTTTCTTTTTTTGGTGAAAATACACATAGCCAAAGATACAC
>NW_004444075.1:6255323-6315130 GCF_000243295.1 Trichechus manatus latirostris
TGAGCAGGCAGACTGTGTGTTCTTTGTTGTTTTCTCATCTGTGCGCTCAGTACTTTTCTCCTCCTTCTCCAACTGGCAGGGTCAGTCACTCAGATATGGTACGGCAGGGCAAGTCTAGCTGAAGAGGAGTTACTGGGACGGGTTGTTTGTGGCACTCACTACAGCCACCAGAGCAGGTCGGTAATCAGTGCGAGGGCAGGTTCCAGTAGGCCGTGCCTGTGCTGCTTGGTGGTGTGATGTCAAGTGCACGGTGCAGGTAGGCAGGATGCAGCAGGGATATTGTTATGTGTGAAGCTAAAATGGATATGGGAGAGTGGAGAGAGGAACAGGAGCCAAAAACATACAAACAAACAAAAAAGAATGCTAGGGGAGCTTGCCATTGGAGTGGAGAGAAGAGAGCCTATGAAATGGAGAAAAACATAAACGGGAAGAGGAAGAAAGAAAAGAATGAATAAATAAGAATCAGAAAGGTTAAGTAACAGCAAAGTTCCCAGGGATCCCACTAGTGCAGCTATGAGGTCTGGGGAAGTCACTCTCAGGTGTTGCAGTACGGCCTGGCTAGAAGTCGTAGAGGTATACAACCCCAGGTATTCAGGGAACAGAAAGAGAAGGAAGATATAGAGAGACGAGAAACTGAGCAATGAAGAAAGAGAAAAAGGGAAAAAGAGGAAAAAGAAAACAAAACAACTTAAAAAAAAAAAAAACAAGAAAGGCCCCCAAAGAAACAGGGGGGGGGAAAAAAAAAAACAACGTAAAAAGAAATGTCCTCAGGGATCCCTCTGCACTTCTGTGGAAGCCGAAGGGGAGTCTCTCTGCCACGCAGCTCAACCTGGCCAGAAAGGGCTCCCAACTCAAGAAAAGGAAAAGAAAACAAACAAAACATTTCAAAATAAACAAATGAACAAGACCCCCGGGATCCCACCAGCGTGGCAGCC
The DNA here is from genome assembly GCF_000243295.1 of Trichechus manatus latirostris. Classification (NCBI taxonomy): domain Eukaryota; kingdom Metazoa; phylum Chordata; class Mammalia; order Sirenia; family Trichechidae; genus Trichechus; species Trichechus manatus. The sequence goes on from NW_004444075.1 coordinate 6,256,259, forward strand.
CAAACTGGGAAGCAGCTCCACACTCGAACGGAGCTCCGTAGTTCCTCAGAAAGAAGCAAAGATGGCACACGGAGCCAGGTACTTGAGAAAAGGGGGGGGGATGTGCCAAGAGGCAAGTAAGAAATCAAAAGAAGCAGAAAAAAAAAAGCAACACTAGCAGCCAACAAATGGTACTCAGAGAGCCAGGTAGTGCGGGCTGGTGTTTCTGGACAAGAGACTGTGTCCGTGGGAAGCAGAGGGGTCCAAGTGTGGGTGAAGAAGGGTAGAGAGTGGGAAAGCATATATCACAAATATCGGAGCTCTGTAGCCCCTCAGGAAGAAGCAAAGATGGCACACGGAGCGAGGTACTTGATCGAAGGCAGGCATAGGTGTGGGGAGGCAGGGAAGAAATAAAAAGAAGCAGAAAAAAAGCAACAGCAGCAGCCAACAAATGGCACTCAGAGAGTCACCCGTTCGGGTGTGTGGAATCCAAGCAGCCACTGTTTCCCAGTCAAGAGACTGTGGCCGTGGGAAACAGAGGAGGCTGAGTCAGGGTGAAGAAGGGGAAAGCATATATCACAAATAATGGTCGTTTTGTCTCCCACTGGAAGCTCCGTGAGGCTGCTTTCTCATACCCCCTGTTTGCTGGTCTCTGATAGGATTCCAAGATGGCGGATCCGCGCTGCATTAGCTGGTAGGGGACCTTTGCTTGGATCTCTCCTAGCTCTCCATTCTCTGTCAGTTTTCTCACTCCATTTGGTGCTTGGCTGAGTACTTTATCACTTCATTTGATGTTTTAGGGTTTCAGGATTGTTGTATTCTCTGTTCAGCTTAGTTTTTCAGATCTTTGCTGTGGAGGGACAGCGTGGTTCTTCTGCCTAGAGCGCCATTTTGCCGGAACTAAAAAGTGCATCTTCTTTATATCACATATAATGCTATTCTTTTTTTTACTTACTTTGACTTACTGTGTGGAGTTCTCATTAGTAAACATGTCATAATAATTCAGGCTTTTATTGTGCATATCTCCATCTCTACTGGCAAAACCTATGCAGAATAGTGGACTCACTGAGACTGAAAAGTTGGTAAGATTGTACATGTGGTTTAATTAAAAAAAAAAAAAAGTCAAATTATCTTAAGTGACTACTTACATTCAGATGAAAATGATCTAATAACTGAATAGGACCAGAGAGACAATCTAGAATTATACCCCCAGAATACCTGATATTATTGGAACAAAGTGTTACCGCAATAACACGGATTGGAGCCTCCTGCCGCAATAGCCAATTCTGAGACAGGGTGAGGTGAGCAGCAAGAGTTTTTATTATATATCGATATATAGGAGACAGAGGGGAATAGCTTCCTCCAAAAAACCCATCTCCCAACTGGAGATCTGCTAAAGGCTTTTAGAGGGACAGGGTTATGGGTTTTAGTAGTTTGTGTTAGTTCCCCCTTGAGGTGATCATGTCTCAGATGAGTTAATCTTTTACTGGTATTCTTGGGGGTTATCTGGCAACATCCTGGTTTTCTTGTCACAAGATGGGTGCTTTGCTTTTTCATCCTTAGATCATCAGCGCTTGTTTTCCACCCTCCAAGGAGGAACATCGGTTAATCATAAACCTTTTGTAGAGTCTGGAACCGGAGGGAAGAACAAGATCATGAGACAATGTGGTGGTTAGCAATGGGAAGAAAATAATAGTGAGCCGGGCCTATGCAGCCTCTTTCAAAAGCCCAGAGAGAACATTTTTCTGGAGACACCCATTAGACAGAAATCCCATTCTCTTCCCTCTATGCTCAGTGTTATTCATTTTCCCCCTTTAACTTAATTACCAAATCATCCCTTGGGCTGATTTTTAACTTCTACTGGATTTAGTGAGGAGTTAAAAAAGTAGACATGGAGAAGACTTTGGAAGTTACCATGAGAAATCATCTTGACTTTGGCGGGAGAGTGTTCATACTGGGGAATACTGGGAAATAGAATTGGAAAAGCAGATTTTAAAATCTAAGAAGAGGCAAAGTGGAGTAATTGTGAATTCTTGAAAAACGTTCCTTTTTGGGATCAGAAATGTGGCAGCAGGATTTTTGAGTCTTGGAACTGAAATTTCATTGAATAGTGAAGGCTGGAAATGCTATTTGGGTCATCAGCATAGGGGAAATGTTTGAAGCTGTGAAAATTTATGAACTGTCTGAGAGAGTGAACTTAAGTCATGAGTATATACAGAGCCGCGGAGAAACTTAGATATATAGGCTAATAGGAGAGAGAGAAGCGATCAAAAGGAACAGAGTAGGAAAAAACCAAAAAGGTTGAAAAGCTACTCAGTCTGATGCAGTGTCAGCATAACAGAGACAATTTCAAGGAGGAAGACATCTGTTGAGTAGAAAAATGATGGAGAATTAAAACTTGGATTTAGCATGACAAATCTTTTGTGAGTTTCCAGACTATCTTTTAAGTAGAATCACAGCTTTTCAATTGTTTCAAAGGAAGGGAAGAAAGTGAGTTCAATTATTCATTTATTCTTTCATTTATTTATTCAACAGTATTTACTGAGCAGTTACAATGCTTTAGGCATGCTTTATTGATTCTTATCACGTCATCATGACCAACTTCTGGGAAACTCCCTTCATCTCTGAATTTTTTCCTATTTGTTTCCAGCTAGCAAGTGCATAAAGGAGCTCTGGTGGCATAGTGGTTAACAGGTTAACTGCTAATCAAAAGGTCAGCAGTTCGAATCCTCCAGCCACTCCTTGGAAACTCTATATGGCAGTTCTACTCTGTCCTGAAAGGTCTCTATGAGTAGACAATGAGTTTTTTGGTTTGGTGGGTGTGCAGACACCCATCCACTCAAGCCTATTCATTCATGCCATGATTTCTTCAAATCATTAAGTACAGAAGGTGTGATCTTAGGATATTTCTATCTTTGCGAATGTATCCTTGGCCCCAGTTGGAGAAAAGTCTTTAGAATCTTTATGAAATTCCTATCAATTAATTGGAAAAAAAAGATTGTGATTTGTGGGGAAAAAAGTTTACATTTTTATTTTTACAGATACAGTAAGAATTCCAGAGTAAGGACATTTGCTGTACGTTTCCTGTAATTTCCTATTTGGTTTGGTAAGATATATCAGGTCAATAGAACAAGCTAGTAAGGCTCAATCTGCATGACTATCTCTTTAACCCCTGGAGCAGATACCTTTATGAAGTAGATGTTCTTAACCCCAGTCAGTATTCTCAAGAAACAAGAAATTCTCTCAGAAAGGAAAGTGCAAAGAGTCTCATTTTGAGTTTATAGGGAAGGGATGATTTTAAAATATAACCAGGGCTATTTTACTCAAATTTTCTTCTGATATAGCCTCTTAGGAGACTTAGGTCAGGTTCATAAGCCAAGAAATGTTCATTATTTATTTATTCTACAAACATGTATTGAACACTTACTATGTGCCAGGAGATGGGGCTTAAACAGTGAACAAGAGAAACAAGTTTATTTTTAGCGATTCTTTCTTTTCTTATGGAGAGATTCATGCAATAATTAATTAGTTTGAAGTATTTCAGGTGCTCTGAAGAAAAATTTTAAAAAGTTAAGGAAATAAAAGTAAAGTGTCTGTTGGAGAATGGAGTTAGAGGGTAGCTTATTACATAAACGGTATGGTTAGGGAGAAGCCCATGGGTGGTGCAAATGGTTAATGTGCTCAGCTGATACCCAAAATTTTGGGTGTTGAGTCTACCCAGAGACACACTGGAACAAAGGCCGGCAATCTACTTCAGAAAAATCAACCACTGAAAACCCTATGGAGCACAGTTCTACTCTGACACACAAGGGGTCACCCTGAGTGGGAATAAACTTTAGGGAAAATTTTTTTTTTTTTTGTGATTAAGGAAAGAGTCTCCGAAGCAATGATATTAGAGCCTGGACTTAAAGTGAGAAAGTGACCATGAAAAGATTCCAGGAAAAAGAATTCCACAGAGAAGAACAGCAAGAGCAAAGCACTACAGAGAGAAAGCCCTAGGGACCTGCGTGAGAAACAAGAGACAGGGGCTGGGAGGGAGTGGTGGAAATATAGTTGGAGAGATAGCTAAAATCCAGATTATTAGAAGTGTAGTTGTTGTGATGGTTAAGGTTGTGTGTCACCTTGGCTGGGCCATGATTCTCAGTGGTTTGGCAGTTATAATGTAATTTGGCAATTACATAATGATATAGTCACCTCCATGATGAGATTTGATATAATGTAATCACCTCTATGAGCAGCCAATCAGTTGCAAGGGAGTATCTTTGGGGGTGTGGCCTGCATCCAATATATATGGATTTTCTGACAAATCTCGCTGGCATTTGCTTACTCTGGATCCTGCTGTCATCATCTGACCTCTGATTCTTGGGACTTGAGCAAACAGCCTGCCATCTGACCTGCAGACTTGAGCTCTTCAGTCCCTGCAGCTATATGAGTCAGGAGAAGCCTCCAGCCTGACACCTGACCCATGTACTTGGAAGTTCCCAGCCTCTACAACTGTTTTAGCCATTTCCTTGATATAGATCCCTCTCTCCCTCCCTCTCTCTCTCTCTCTCTCTCTCTCTCTCTCTCTCTCTCTAAATATATATATATATATATGTATATTACAGGCTTCATTGATTTTGCTTCTCTAGAGAATCCAGCCTAAGACTGTTGTTAACCGGGATTTTATTTTAAGGGTGAGGAAAAGCCACTAGAGGATTTTGAATAAGGAAGTGATACTATTTGATTTGCATTTTTTACACATCAGAGAGATACTTTATGAAAAGCAAACTGTAGTGGGACAAGAGTGAAAGGAGAAGAATCAGTTAAGAAACTGTTACAGATGTATAGGAGAGAGGTAAGCAAATTGGATTCAGATGGTAGCTGTGAAAGACATAAGTGGTTCATCAAGATGTGCAGTATAATGAATAGTAATATGAGAATGCAAGACTTCTTTATTTCAAACAGATTTTATTACAAATTGGAAGATAGTTTTCCCTAATTCTATGTAGCAGCAATTGGACTAAAGAAGAAAAAGAGATATAATCATGTGAACTTGAGTTGATGGAAGGAGAAACAGTTACACAAAATTGAAGCAGAGTTTCCCTATTTTAATGCTAACCAGCCAAAAACAATTTAATTTCAGATGATGAAAAAATAACAATAGAGGCCAGTGGTACCAAGACTTTTGGGTTTTACAAATTTTAAAAAAGAAGGACCAACATTGGGATGCCCTCCTTTTATTTCATCAACTAAGAATGTTTTAAAACAAGAGCAAATAATATCATCTCTTTCCCTCCAATTTAATAGATGAAAAAATATTATAATACCAAAAATTTAGAAAGTATTTTTCTCAGAATACTAACTCCCTTTTTTAAATTACAGTTTTTGACTTTTATTACAAAATATATTTATCATATTCATTTTTCTTGCTTTTCATTGGATAAATGAAAGCCCCAAATACTGATCTATCTTCTAAGGACTGATAAGATACTCCAAGATTACTTCTTCTAATATTAATTTGAAGTCATTTTAGAACTTGCAGAGTTACTTATGGCTTTTCTTTTAGGCCTTTTTTGCACCAACTTCAAGATTGCCAGAAGAAATTAAAGACACCAAGTTAAATTTGAATTTCAGAGAATCACATAGTTTTTTAGTGTGTCTTGTCTGAATGTTTAAAATCGAAAAAGTGTGCAGTAGGGTTGTATCTTTCAGCATACTTATTCAATGTGGTTGCTGAGAAAATAATCTGAGAAGCTGGACTATCTGAAGAAGAATGGGGCATCAGGATTGGAGGAAGACTCACTAACAGTCTGTGATATACAGAAGACATAACCGTGCTTAATGAAATCAAAGATAACTTGAAGCACTTACTGATCAAGATCAAAGACCAAACCCTTCGATATGAATGACATCTCAATTCAAAGAAAACAAAAATCCTTACAACTGGACCAATAAGCAGTATCATGAAAACGGAGAAAATATTGAAGTTGTCAAGGATTTCATTTTACTTGGATCTACAATCAATGCCCATGGAAGCAGCAGTCAAGAAATCAAATGATGATTATTGGGCAAATCTGCTGCAAAAGACCTCTTTAAAGTCTTAAAAAGCAAAGATGTCACTTTGAGGACTAGGGTGCGCCTGACCCAAGCCATGGTACTTTCAATAACCTCATATGCATGCAAAAGCTGGACAATGAATAAGGAAGTCTGAAGAAGAATTGATGCCTTTGAATTATGGTGTAGGTGAAGAATATTGAAGATACCTTGGTCTGCCAGAAGAACAAACAATTCTGTCTTGGTGGAAGTACAGCCAGAATGCTCCTTAGAAGCAATATTGAGAGACTTCATCTCATTTACTTTAGACATGTTATCAGGAAGGACCTATTCCTGGAGAAGGACATCATGCTTGGTAAAGCAGAGGGTCAGTGAAGAAAGACCCTCAGTGAGATGGATTGACACTGGCTGCAACAATGGGCTCAAAAATAATGATTGTGAGGATGCCACAGGACTGGGCATGTTTCATTCTGTTCTACATAGGGTCACTGTGAATCAAAGCCAGCTCTATAGCACTTACCAATAGTAAGTTGTCCCAAATATTGCACAGGTCATACTTAAACTAAAAAAAAAAATTATCTGCAGTTCAAATTTAACTGTGTATAGTGTATTTTTATTTGCCAAATCTGGAAATGCTAACCCAGTCCCTCCTTTGTGCATTTTCATTTGTAGTTTACTATGAATTGCTGTCAAAATGTATCTAGCATGTCACCAAGAGTATTTGTGTGTTACAATTTCCAATTCTCAAAAAGAAAATTTTACTGGTTCCTGTCCCAAATTCAGTTTCCTTATCAGCATGTTTTAGTTAGTTATAAAAATGAGGCCATCTATATCCTCCAGTGGGAAGATGTCAATCTCTAATCACTGTCAGTGAAGGGTGCCATGCTTATGGTATTGGTGCCCATGTATTGACTCAGCCGAAGCCTGTTAACTCAGGTGCTTAGGGCAAAAGCATCCTTAATTCCTTTTTAGGAATTTATTACCTTCAATAGTTTGACCAAGCTAGTACTTGCAATAACACATTCTCTTTCTTCTTGGATTCTTTGTGTATCTACCATACACTTCCTGCAGGCATGAAGAGGTTAGATGTAGGTTTTGAAATAATTGGGATGGAGTGAGTTTTCTTCACTCGCATACACATGATTGTCCACCTACTGCCTTCATTATTTTGCCTCCTTTTATTAAATACAACTACAACGGACTATTTGGTAATCCAGATAATGGATTGCAAGAGACATGTGTCTTTCTTAGAAAAAAAATGCTTCCAATTCAAACCCACTTCAGCATTTTAATACCTGATTCTGTTTCCTATTTTAAAATGTAATCTTGAATGATTTTCAGACAGAGGCAATCTTTCCTTTTTTTCTCCACTGAAGTCTTTTTTTTTTTTTTTAAGGAAAGGAGAAGGAAGACTACTCTTTTAAATGATACTTTTCTTCAATCTGAAATAAAGCCAGACAGAGAGTCTGGAAGTCTTTGAAGACTGAGACAAAAAGAGAGAGACCTTGTTTCCTTGCAATTTGTAGATGTAATTATTCCTGAATATGGGGGAGGAAGCTGAAGCAGATGGCATGGATTTTGGCAACCACATTTAAATTGTTTATAAGACACTCTCTCAAGTAAACATGAGTGTTCCTGATCAAGAGGAGATTGTGGCATCTGAAGTCTGAAAGAAAAAAATCAACAAGATTGGATATGCTTAGAGGGTATACAGTAGGATACAGACAGAGCTGTTTGTAAATAGAATGGAAACCAGACAGGTCAGGGTTAGGCCTTCTGAACAAGCGTTGGATATTTGCACTGCTTTCAAGGTGTAGACTCTTAGCTGGGACACATTCAATAGAACTGTGAAGAGAAAAGGCCAAAGATAAAAAGAAAAGGCTACTTACATAAATTTCTAATATTCTTATTTGGGAAGGTATTAAGAAAGAAAAAAACTTTATGTAAATTAGAAAAGCTAAAATTTTACCACCAATAACAAAACTTTGAATTTATAATCTTCCAAAATAAATTACTTCTCACTTGAAATGTAAATACTTTAACTTACAGCTTAGTAGTTCACAGAGATTTAATGCATTTAGATACCATTTTCACATTTTGTGTAAATTTTTCTCCGTTCAGATTTTCCTAAAGAAATAGAAGACAACAAGGAAAGATACTCTACTATCAGGAGAGGCTGTGCAGTAGAGTGAGCAAAACCTGGGCATGGTGCCAGACACTGGAGATACTTGAGTTTCTACCTGCCTGCTTAGAATTTGGGGTCTCAGGTTAGTGTGGGTTCACTACAGAGACTGTGTGAGCTTGTGCAAATTACTTACATTTTCAATCCCACTTCCTACCCCCCTAAAAAAAGGAAAGAAAAAGCAAAAAAAAAAATATATATATATATAACATTTAACTCAAATAGTTTATTTAAATATATTCTTTTAAAAAGCAAGTGGAGACATACATTTCATATACTAAAATTCACTTTTTAGTGTATTTTGGGATGATTTTTCACAAATGTATACAGTCCTGTAACCACCACCACCACAGGCATGATGAACAATATTTGCATCACCCTATAAAGTTCTCTTTTGCCACTTTGCAGTCAATGCTCTCTCCCTAACCTGGCCCTTGGTAAACACTGAACTGCTTTCTTCAACTATAGTTTCACCCTTTTACAATTTGCATAAAGTCAGCTATACACTACACGCTCTTTTGTGTCTGGCTTCCTCACTTCTTGTTGTTAGGTGGCTTCGAGTCGGTTCTGACTCGTAGTGACTCTATGTACAACAGGAAACCATGCCTGTGCCATCCTCATAATCGTTGCTGCATTTGAGCCCATTGTTGGAACCACTGTGTCAGTCCATTTTGCTGAGGGTCTTCCTCTTTTTTGCTAGCCCTCTACTTTACCAATCATGATGTTCTTCTTCAGGGACTGGCCCTTCCTGATAACATGTAAAAAGTACACGAGATGAAAGTCTCACCATCATCTCTTCTAAGGAGCATTCTGGCTGTACTTCTTCCAAGACAGATTCACTTAATAGAATGCTTTTAGAGTTTACCCTTGTCGTTGTGTGTATCAGTATTATTCTATTGTATGAATAGTCAGATGTCGTTTTCATAATTAAATAGGAAAGTTTATGGAAAGGTTGGTGAGCAGCTACTGATCAGTAGAAGTTGCTGAACTTTTGGTAACCATTAAATTATTAAATGATTCTCAGACTACAGACATTATTTTCTGTTTAGATATAAGGAATAATGTCATATTCAAGAAGTAATGTTTTGGGCCAATGCACAGAGGCTCTGGATATCAACAAAATAAGAAGTTTGGAAATTTAGATACCACTTAAAGAAGCTGAGGCTTCCTTTGTCAATTAGCCCGTCAAGTTCTTTAGACTGACTTATTGAGTTACACATCTCAATTCTATTTCCACTCTGTGTGTGTAGATAGTGTCACACATAGAAATATATAATCTCCAAGGGTAGGTCTTTATCGTCACAGACTTGACAATTTATGCTGTTGCAACTCCAGCAATCAAAGAGTCTGTTAATGGCATCATAAAACTTGACACACCATTTTTTTCTACAGGGAAGAAAATTAGGAAGTTTAATTTCAGTACAGAAATGGAACTCAGAAAAGTGACCACATATAAATCTAGGAGCTATTTTCAGAAACAGGTTTCATTTTCTGTGTCTTATACACCAAAGGTATGTATCTTTGAAATTAACTCATATTTTATGTGTGATCCAAATCAAAAGCAATATCCATGTTATAATACCTATAATCCCCAAATTACAGTCTGTTCTTTGCCTAGAATTGGGATGCTAAATTTGAGAGGTAGCTTGACCTACAATGTTTTTATAATTCTAAAGAGAATGTACTGTAGGTCAGAGATTAAAGCTTGAAGTTGGATTTTGCTTCTGAGAACTGCTTATCAGGATTTGTGGTTTGCAATCTCAATGGTCAAATCATCCAGAATTTATTACTGAGACCAGTAGACTGCCTGCAAATGCAACCCTTAGTCTTGATGCTTACACTTAAATACTACTTAGCTTAGAACAATTCCATCAGAATTTGTAGATATGTCATCACTTTTTGTATGTAAAAGAATTCACTCCATCATACATTTATTTCATTTAGGCTTAAAATATTATTTTGCATGTCAGTTTTTATGTAACTGTGTTAATGATTATCAGAAGATTTAGAGAAAATTTTTAACCCTTTCTATGCTACTCTTCTATTGAAGATGGTCAATCATTATTGTTTATCATCTACAGTGTTAGTGGAGGGGCTATGTTAAGGTGTCTGTATCCTTTTTTAATCCCATGATCCTCATTGTAAAAAAGAATAAGAGGTATATCAGTATCCTGAGAAAGGGCTGGCATTTGGACCAAGGAAAGGGATAAGAGTTCATTTTGTGTTTCCGTGTAGATCCATTTCATCTACTTGAAAAGCTGGTGTTAATGAGTTTGTGATCCAATGTGCTTGGAGCTGTGAATAATATGAAATAAAACCTTCTACTTCCTTCTGTCAACACCAGCATGGGGAAATGCCAAGAACTTTTGTCTCATTGTTTGTACTAATTATCTTCAGAAGCTATGAATTATTCATTCACTTTATTTTATTTTATTTTAATTTCCCTTTGGCTCAGCTTGTGAGTGATGGGGATGAGTTTTAAGCAAACTGTGAACTTCAAAAAAGCATAATTACTGAAAGAAGAGAAATGGGGTATACAGATGGGGAGACAGAGACTTTGTTTCTATAACACAAACTATCCCCTCAAAAATAAAGCTCCTTGAGATGGTTCACCATGACACAGTTAACTAAAACCATAGTCTGCCTTCCCATTTCTAAAGAGCTTTTCTATGAATAAACCTTGTATTTTCCATCTCACCATATTTCTTGCAACAAGTCTTCATGCTTTGTTTACTTACCTTCTTTCTCCCTCGTATAGGACAAATTCTTCAGGGAATTTGTGTACGCAGTGGTTTTGAAACTTTTTTTTTTTTAAATATATTTAACATGGTAATTTGAAATACATATGTAAATAAAATGTATAAAGTTACACATATAAATAGTATTTCACAGTACAATACTTACCCTTACCATAATGCTTTCATTTTATTTACTTTTTAAATGCTGTCAATAACACCACTAACGGTTTTTAAATCACGTATTAGAAAACACTGGTATAAGTGATATGTTTGTACATTGCATTGGCTTGGTAGAATGAAATGTACCCTTGCAAAAAGTTGAATTTAGACATTTTGAATATTAATCTCCTGTAGTATATAACTGTTCTTAACAGGAAATTGTTAATTTTGATTGTTATTAAACCGTTTTTACATTGAGAACACTTTTCATTATGAATAGTTATTTAAATATAGTATTATATTAAGTTATTGGTATAATGGAAAGAACATAGGTGTGGGAGTCGAGAGGTTTAGCTTCTATATTTTTGTTTTCCAGATAATTAGCTATGTGTCCTTGGGTACTCGCTTCACCTGTATGAGCCTCAAGAATCTCTCTCTCTTTCTTTCAATAGATGGATAGATAGATTGATAGAGAGAGAGAGATGCATATATGTATCTATATGAGTATGTGTGAATTTGTGTGATATGTGTGTATGTCTGCATTCTTTTTGATATCGTTACCATGTGCTTCTGTTTTTTTATAACAATATAAAGAAAATGAAAAAATTAAATTAGATTACTTCTAAATTTCTTTTTAGGTTTAAGAATAATGTTCTATGATTATCAGTAAGTTATTACTGCTTATTATCAGTAAGTTATGACTATATAGTTATTTCTGTAGTAGAAGTGATAGAATTATCCTGCTCCATGGGCTTCTTCTTGTTTGGTTGTCCTGAGAAACTTAGGGTTCACGCTTTTTAAGATAACCAATCAGAGCTAGTTTGTGATGAAGTTTATAGGAAAAGTATAAGCCTTGTAAGAATCCAAAATTAATCTCAGCTTACTGTCCAGCCAGTAGCCGCTAGCCCTAACTCTAACTTTGTTTCTTAATTTCTTTTTTTCAAAAAAGAGACCCATGTTTCTATTTCTTAAGTAAGGTCTGAAATTTCTCTGTATGAGACAGTAAAATATGAACCACTGAACACAATTCTTTCTTCTATTGAATTTATTTTTCAGAAGCAAGTATTGGCTAAAGGGTACTAAAATGTAATGTACTCATAATAATAATTCAAACACATTGGTAAAATGTAATCATATGGTTTTGTAAGTATCATTTTTAGTTCAGAGAGATATTTAATTGATTGCAATGTAAAGAAAGAAGGTGCTAAAACTTTCCTCAATTATTGCGAACTCTTTCTTCACCTAACATTTTTTCCCCATAAGTTTTGACGTAAAGCCTTCAGATTTTCCTATAAAATATACTTTAGACACAATAGATGTCTCTATTAAAGAGGTTGATCCTATTCAAAACATACAATTTATTGTTTGACCAAACACAGTATACACATACACTGATACAAACTTCATGTTCCTCTGTTGTATTTAAGCCAGCTTTTGACATCAAAGAGTCTCATTATGCTGATGTAAATTGAACTGTAGAGCAAAAGAATAGCCTTTTGTGGGGAGGTAAGGGGAAGTGAAGCTTAAAAGAAATAGCTAAGTGGTTATGCTTTACCCTGTCACACAGCAGATTTCATATTCAAAATCATGAGATGGTCTTTCTCTGCAGAGCCTTCATTTCATGTGCCTGTTGGAATGAGATAGTCTCTCTAGAGGCAGGCTTGAAAAGTTCCTGGGAAGTAGAGGATTCTTTATGCACACACTCACACCTCTCAGTCTGCAAGAGAAGGGAAATTATCAAGTCCAATTGAAACATATATTGAGTATTTGTTTATGTAAGTATTTGACTTGAGGGTGAAGTTTTGAATGATCATCTTCATAGCACTTAGTTACATGAGAACTGTGACAGGCATGAGAGTTCAAAAGTAGAAGTTAGGTACTTAACATATTGTGATTTCAGGGGCTTAGAAGAGACGTTTTTCCATCTCTTTTCTCACTGTGAAAGATACTTCTAGTCACTTGTAAATGCTCTACATGCCACACTTTGTGGTATATTAATTACCTGTAGATGTGTAATACCTATGTCTTAGTCATCTAGTGCTGCTATAACAGAAACACCACAAGTGGATGGTTTTAACAAAGAGAAGTTTATTTCCTCACAGTTAAAGTAGGCTAAAAGTCCAAATTCAGGGCGTCAGCTCAGGGGAAGTCTTTCTCTCTCTGTTGGACTTCTCATCAGTGTTCCCCTGGAATAAGAGCTTCTCTACACAGGGACACCAGGTCCAAAGGAGGTGCTCTGCTCCTTGCACTGCTTTCTTGGTGGTGTGAGGTCTCCCTCTTCTCTCTGCTCACTTCTGTCTTTTATATCTCAAGAGAGTGCCTCAGGACACAATCCAATCTTGTAGATTCAGTCCTGTCTCACTAACACAACTGCCACCCATCCTCCCTCATTAACATCATAGAGGCAGAGTTTACAACATATAGGAAAATCACACAATACCGGGAATCTTGGCCCAGCCAAACTGATACACACATTTTTTGGGGGGACATGATTCAATTCATGACAACCTATTACGAAAGATAATAAACACAGTTCATTTAATAAACTAAGCTAGCTTATTAGCCAAGGTCACTGTGAGTTGGAATTGACTGGATGGCATACAACAACAAAGTTTATTTTAGACATAAATAAGCCATCCAGAATGGTGATTCGGCCAGCCCTGAAGGGGGATGTACAGAGTGAGAAGTTTTAATAAGACGTCTACCGTGGGCTACTTTAAGTTTATAGAAACACATCCCAGGTTCTCCTAAACTACCTTATCTCTTCCAAAGCTTTCTTTCAGATGAGAAATGTATAAAAACATAATAAAGTTTGAGATTCCACATGTCTAAAGTGAGCTCAGGCCCACCCAGGATAATTTCCCTTTTTACTAACTCAAAGTCAACTAACTATTGACCTTAATTACATTCTTTCACCTTTTCCTTATAAAGTAACCTAATCATAGGTGATATCCCATTGTTGTCAAAGGTCCTCACCATACTTAAAAGGAGGGAATTATACAGGGGTATGGATCATGATAGGTCATCCTAATATTCTGTCTCCCATAATCGGCTGCTAACCAAAAGGTTGGCAGTTGAACCCACCAGTTGCTCCTTGGAAACCCTATGGGACAGTTCTACTCTGTCCTATAGGGTCGCTATGAGTCAGAATCAACTTGACGGTAATGGGTTTAGTATGGGTGTTTATAATTGATAAAAAAGAAATCTTACTCTATTTTCCCCCTCATACTGAAGGACAAACTGTGGTGTTCTTGCACTGACTCCACCTGAGTATAAATTTCTGAGGGGGAAGGTGAGAAGTCATGTGAAGTTTTCCTTTATTCTATAGCACAGTGATCATTTGAATTGATTCCATTTTATTCCAGAATCTTAGTTACATCATTCTAGAACTAATAGTTGCTGTACAGTGCATCTTGACATGTCCTCTAAGTCTGAAAAGATAAAAAAACTGAGAATCAAGATATGAGTTGGGTCATAGCTAATTATAAGTGTAGCCATGATCAGAACCTAAGTTTCTTGGCCCTCTAGTCCCACAGAATTGTGAATAATGCTGTATTACATGGGCCATGACATTATTATGAGCAAACTTTGTTAGAATCACAACTGTATTCCTGTTTCAGTAGGTAAAAAAGATGTAAGACTTTTATCTTGTGTCTAACTTTTTAACTGTGCATATTTCCAACTGAGACCTTAAGATTGTTCTACTTATGTTGCACACAAGCAATTATATTTATAGAACAGTGATACGAAGAAAAACAATATAAAAAAGAGATGGGTGAGTTACCAGAATCTTCCTCTTATCTCTATGGCTTGTTTTCTCCTCTCCTTTAGACATTTACCCAATATTATGGATTGAATTGTGTCCTCCAAAAATGTGTGTCAACTTGTCTAGGCCATGATTCCCAGTATTGTGTGATTGTCCACCATTTTTCATCTAATGTGATTCTCCTATGTGCTGTAAATTCTCCCTCTATGATGTTAATGAGACAGGATTAGAGGCAGTTGTGTTAATGAGGCAGGACTCAGTCTATAAGATTAGGTTGTATCTTGAGTCAATCTCTTTTACTATATAAAAGAGAGAAGCGAAGGACCTAATACTATCAAGAAAGTAGTGCCAGAAGAAAAGCGTGTCCTATGGACCTGGGGTCCCTGCACTGGGGAGTTCTTAGACCAGGGGAAGACTGAAGACAAGGACCTTCCTCCAGAGCCAACAGAGAGAGAAAGCCTTCCCTGGAGATGATGCCCTGAATTCAGACTTCTAGCCTACTGGACTGTGAGAGAATACACTTTGGTTTGCTGAAGCCACCCACTTGTGGTATTTCTGTTACAGCAGCACTAGATAAGTAGGACACCCAGTGTCACATTCTTATTTAAAATGGAAACATGCCTCCCATGCCTCTAATCCCTTTTTCTCCAAAGAATTTATCACTATTTAACATATAACATTTTAACATTTTTTTGTCAGTTTATTGTCTATATCCACCCAGTAGAATATAAGTTGCATTATGACAGGGATTTGTGCCTATTGTGTTCAATATTATATCTTTGGTACCTAAAACAGTAGCTGACAGAATAAGTGTTCAGCAAATACAGGCTGTATGAAAGAGCAAATGAATAAATGAATGTAAGAGAGAAGGATCATCCAGGAAAGCAACAAGGCCAATAATATCCATGGGGAATATGGACACCTGCCTGGGTGAAACTGGGAATTTCTGTTATAAAAATACTGGAAAACTTTAGATGATAACAGAGTTTGGGTGGCCTAAAACTTTAGACTCACTGCTTTAGATAACATAATGCTATCACGCTCACTGATCAGTCCTTGATAAACTGTTTGGAATACGATGCAGTAAAGCCTTAATCAAATGAGTAACCTCCAATGTGCTGTCTAGGTCCTATTGTCAAGTAGAAAACAATCATTTTTATGGGATGATGTCTTAAGGAGACATTTTATCTATTTACTCCTTAAGTATTTTATATTCATAACTGCCCAGTAAGTTTGAATGGGCTTTTTAGTTTCCTATGGAATTACTTTCTCCAAATGCCATCCAATGTTAGGCCTTCACTTTTTCAAAAGTCAAAGTAAGAATGAGCCCTATGAGTTATATTTCTGTATTTTCTGATAAACTAACACAGAAATCTGCTCATACTCAATGTCTCCTAAGTAATACTTAATGTGACTAACTTTTCTTTAAATTTAGTAGTTGGGAAAAAAAAAAAAAAAACATTCAAAAGGAGAAGTGATAGATTTTATTCCTCAGAAGCAGGAGTTACAATAAATAGCAGTTTCCTATCTTTCTAAACTTCTACAAGAAGGTTAGAACTATTGTCACCTTCTCAAGGTGACCAGCCTCCTGATTTGTCTGGGACTGATGGGGTACCTTGAACATTGGACTTTTAATGGGGTGACTGGACATTTTGGGCTAGTTAGGATGGTTGGTTACCCTATTTCTGATTATAAAAGTCATACATGCTTGTCTTGGAAACAATTTAAAAAAAGAAAGAAAGAAAATGAGTTATAAACACACAACCTAAATAGGAAATTTCATTTGACTAGTTGGATTATGGATCCAGAAGTGAGGATGAGAGAGGGTGACTAAAGAAATGGAATTGTAAGTCATGGATGTGGATGGGACAGCTGAAGAACAGATGGTTTCTTTATGTGCCATGTAGGGGGAAAAGGAAGCTGTATACATACATTTAGTAGGGAAGAACAAAAAAGTAGAGAAAATAGGGAAGGAAACTTTATTTTTATTATTGGCTGAAGGTCTTTTACTTCATTTTTAAAATTTTCTCATTAAGATTTTATGTTTCTTGACAACATTTTGGATTGGATTTTCACATTCTTTTGTTTTTGTTTTATGTTAACTGAGCTTACCTAGTCTCTAAACAGGGTTAGAAATTAATGGCCAAGTAAAAAGAAAATGTCTAAAGTATCAGTCTCGAAGTCTTGGTCTAAGTATTGTCACTGTAAAGTGACAAGTCTCTGAGTAGAGATGATTTGGTTGGAAATGGTGCAGAAAGAATTCCAGCCACTGCCACATATTGCGAAGTACTCCCTTGTGCCCCTGTATAACCACTTTCTCAGCCTGTATTGAGCCAACATACTGTTTTTCTGTCCAAGTAATTTTAGGTAACACCCACAGAATCTCCAGCAGTGATTGCATTTAACATAACACCTGGCAAAAATTCAACTCAATACGAGCAAAATGGCCTCATAGAATTCATGTCTCTAAATAAAATCCTTGCTTTACATTCTGAAACAAAGGAAGGAAATGAAGAAGCCCACGGATATGAAATTAAGAAGTCTTTAGCCCCTAATTCCGAGACAAAATAAATAAATAAGACATACATATTTTCTAACTTGATTCCACCATCACTAAAGAAAGCAAAATCATACAATTCTACTCAGAGAGAAGCTACGTTGTAGCAGAAGTTTAACAATTAAAACCCAGTCTTTTTTACAGACGCTTGTCCCATCAGATTCTAAAAGCAATGAAGAAGTCCATTCTATGTTCCTGGGACTGTGCTGGCTCCTTTCACATATGTTATTATTTCCAATCAGAAAAATTCCACTAAACATAAGTGGCTTCTAATTTTCCAACTCACTTCATATCATACTATTGCTTTATACTCTGTAAAATGATCACTTCACCATTCGACTTCATTTACCATTCAATGACTGTATTGTTTATGACAATGTAGAGATATAAGAGAAAAGGAAGCTGTGGATGTTGTCAGAACATTTGCACCTTTTTGTTCAGTATTTGATGCAATGCATTGCTCTGTCACATGGCAACTTGGACACCTAAATGTAGATTTTCATGCACAAGACTTGATGCTCACAAATCCCATTACTGAATAACAGGATCTATGAGCCCTGTTTGAAAATGTGCCCCCTATGGTCTGAGCTGAATTCTGTCATGTGTGTGGTTCAGTGAATAGACCCACTGTTGGCTACATGTCCACAAGCTGACAACCCAGCCTTGGCTCTGGTATAATTTTTTGTTTTGTTTTGTTTTTTAGATAGAGTCCTTAATCACATTAGAAGCTATTGTAATTCCCTGGCCAATTGCACAGCCTGCCCCTGGTGTGGACATTCTTCCTGAGCCTGCCTGCTTCATGAATAACGAATTTCCATAACACTGATGAGATGACATTATTCTCTCAACATGGTTTCTTTTTGTCCAACAGTTGATGCTTCTTTTCTTTACCATACAGAATTTGGAAGACACGGGATAGTTTATAAATAGTTCAAAACAAGAAAAATTTTTCTGTATGCATTTTTACTTAAGATATTGTTTTATTTATTGTATGCTGTGTGAAAGCAATTCCCTCAATACCAACTTACTTTTCTCTTTATTATGCTAGAATGGAGAAAAAAAAGTATAAAGATGTAAAATCTGAATTCTGACCGTGCCCTAAAGCTTCATGTCCATTTCTGGGTATTACTAAAGCATAGTGATTAAGAAAATGGTCTATGGCATCAGAGGATCCTGGTTTTGAAATCTGGCTCCTCCTTCTATTACTTGGGACTTTTAGAAAGTCCCCCAAACTCTCTAAATCAGAGTTTACCCATCTTAGTATGTTTATCTCTTAGCATTATTTCTTTAGCAACGAAATAATGCAAGTATGACTTAGCAGAGTACCTGTCACAAAATAAACGTTGGTTTAATTGTTGTTATTATTGTTATTAGAAGACATCAGGAAAGTAATTACATTTTTTCGTACATTTAAAAAAGTAAGACAACATTCATATGTTTAATAAATATATTTTATCATAAAGTTGTGTATTTTTTAAAGGAAGGTCACACAAAACACATGTGCAAAAAAATGTAGAATTCCACAGTAATAAAAATATTTTAATATGAGCAAATCTATTCCCATAACATCTGCTGATTTTGTTCCTATGAATTTTCTTAGAATAACATATATAACCAATACTTTTAATAAATTGTTCAGGAAGAAATCTAGTCAATGATACACTGTTCAGAGAAATCTATTTCAGCATTTACTGGAGACACACATAGATATATACCTAAGGGCTCCCCATAATAATAACACGGATTGGAAAGATAAGGAAGCAACTTCTCCCTGAAACTTCCCAGGGGAGCTCAAATCATATCCATCAGGAATGAAATAGAATTCTTAAAGGCACAGGAAAACACCCACAATGATTATGACACATAAGACACTATTCTTTCTGTTCGCTTGCAAAGTAAAAATCACAAAGTTTCCAGGGAGTTGAGACCCACATATGATAATAATTGGTACCACCATCGATTCTAGTCATTCTAGACCTGTGTCAGCCTCCACACAGGTTGATGAAGTTATCTCAGAAACAACTCTAACAGCACCAGCAATATTTTCAAAGTGTTTATGTCCACATCCTCTGAAGCTACACAAAATAAGCCCTACATAGAAATCTCAAGGTCATTGGTGTTTAAAAAAGGAAACAAAAGAAAAGTGGTTTAGATATTGCCTAATAAAAAGAAATCCAGTCAATCTCTTTCTGGCCCCATTCTGAGAGGCAGACACAGTCTAGAAATAGAGAGTAGGGGGAAATATGTTTTAGATACATAGGTTTGCCATAAAAGATGCAGGAAAACTTGTGACACAAGAATACCCACCTTCACTATGTATCCTCATTATTTGAGAAAATAGCCACTGCCTCACCCCCAACACACATGTGCACACTACCAGTTGTTTTGTTTTATTTTATTTCTCTTCCAATTCCAAGAAGATTTTTGAGCCAACTATTTTCTATTTCTGCAAACTGGGCTAGTGTAAATGTTTTGGGAAGCCTTATTAGCAGAAATACCTAGAGGGCCCAAAACTTTGGCCAGATGAAAACATGGTTGCTTGTATTCAATACCTCTACTTCCTGCTGTAACTCTAGCTCTAGTTTACTAGCTCTTTCCCAAGCAAAGGAAAGCAGAAGTTGGAAGATGGCCAGATTTGGGTCCCAAGCAATAACAGTTGGAAATAGAGTACCAATTACATACAGTAATTCTAAGTATCAATAAGAGATATGGACAGGTGTTGTAAAAATGGCATCAGTGGCTTCTGACCTCCTCTAACTTCAACTCAAGGGGGAAGGAGAATCCAGATCAACTGCCCAAGGCTGATTCCTTTGAGGAAGAGGTCAGACATGCCTCCTGTCTCTGCCATCTTTACCAATTCTAACACCAACCAACCCTCCCACAGCACTCTCTACTTCTTTGTTGGGCTTAGTAATTCATTGCAATGGCCACGCTGAACTTACAAACAATACTTAAGAGTATGGGGTTTATTAGAGAAGTAACAGGTAATAATTCAGGTTCAGGAACACTTAGGATACAGTTCTTCCATCAGGACAGCTTCTTCTCGGCCATGCCCACAAGCAACACCTCTCTCTGACCCCTCGGCCTCTGCCTTCCTCAGGCAAGTGTTATGAAGTTCTTTTAGCTTTGCGGATAAGTATCCAGAGGCACCATACTCCACCAGTAAGCCTCAGCCAGAAGGCACTAAGCTCTAGCTCTGTGGGTCAAGAAACTTAGCTCCACCAAGTGCCCAGAGGCACCCTACTCCACCAGCAAGGCTTCTGCCCAAAGTCACTCAGCTTTCTTGCTAAGTGTGCCAGGAAGCCCACCACACCTTCTCCTACCAGTCTCTCCTGCCAGTGTTTCTCTGCCACCGCTTTTCGTCATCTTCAGCGTTACAGCTCTCTCTCTCTCTCAGTCCACTATTGGCTCTTCTTCCTTGGTGGTGGTGAAATCCTGTCTCTTCTCTGGAATTGGCTCTGTTTTAGGCCTATGGGAAAACTGACCAATCCCCTTGGTGGGCCACACTTACCTGATTTGCATAGTCTTATCCAATCACTTGGGCGGGAGTTACAAGACCATGTAACTTACAGGCTTACTGGTGGAGTAGGGTGCCTCTGGGCACTTATCAGCAGACCATGGTAAGAAAGGCCACACAAAAGTAATCCATCACACTGCAGTTGTGGAGGAATAGGGGGACTTCAGAGAAGAGGGAAAAAAGAAATGAAGGGGAGATGAAGAAGTTCAGGTTTTGAACAATTCAGGAACTAGCAAAGTGACCTTAACTAGGTGGGTTCATCTGTACTTTGGTGTGATTAACCTCAGACTTTTTCAAATAATGGAATTATTTAGGATCAATTGAGATAATAGATGGCGGTAATAGATGTGAAACCATTTAATAAATATTCAAGCACAACATGAATGTGAAGTTTTAGTTGTAAGTTATTATAACTATTTTACCAAGAGAAATGACTAAGGACATAGAAAAGTTTTAAATTAATAGGATATTATTTATTCTGTAGCTCAGCCGTTTCAAATCCTTTTGCCTGTCATTCAAAAAACAAGAGAGGATAATGTCTGAGTTGTGTGTATTGAAAATTCCATTTATTCTAAGATCTCACAAACCTCTTAATCTTTTAGGTAGTTCAGTATCTGCCTCAGTACCTATCAAGTCTTACAAACGCTACATTACTGCAGTTTCCTAAAGATTCCTCAAATCATTGGTAATGGAGTTTTAACATGTAGATTGTAAGATCCACTGAGCTATATTCATCCAGCTAAAAAATCTTTCAACTTCCTGACTTGAAGTCAAACAGTTTCTCAGAGTCTTTTCTCTGCAGTGGGAGGTTATGCTGGTCATGGTTGGTTTTATTAATGACCCAATGCTTCACCTCTTCCTATACGCATATCCTTTGCCTTGTGACTTTGCAGTTCCTCCTACTCTTAAAACGATATATTTCCTTTCCTTTGACTTTGGATCTGGCCATGTAACTTGCTTTGCCAAATAAAATACTGTAGAAATGGTGGTGTGCCAGCTCTGAGTTAATGCCTCAAGAGAGCTTGCAGGTTTCAATTTGCTTTCCTGATCCTCTGCCATCTCCATGAGAAGAACATACCTTGCATCTCCATGAGAAGAACATACCTTGGATATCCAGCTCGTCCAAGGAAGATGATAGACATGTGGAGCAGAGCTGCCCCAGAGGAGCTCAGCCATCCATAAGATGTTCCACAGGTGCATGAGCTAAATCAATGTCTATTTTGTGTGCTGCTGAGAATCTGTGGTTGTGTGTTATGCAGGATTACCATTGTTGTTAGGTGCCGTCGAGTTGGTTCCAACTCATAGCGACTCTATTGTGAATCTACGCACGTATTAACTTTGTAAGCTTGGGAAAGTTAAGTAAGCTTTCCAAGCATCTCTGTCTTCCTTTGCAAAATGGGGATACTATGTATTTTCTCAGTTTATTAGGAGAGTTAAATGAGAAACATATTTGAGAGCATTTGACATTATTAGTAATCTGTAAATGCCAGCTTTTTTTTCTTTTTTCTAACCAAAGATATGTGTTCCATAGATTCTCCATCCTCATTGTTGTAAATTGCTTTCAAGTCAGCTGCTTCTCATGGTGATCTTACGTATAATGGAATGTAACATTGCCCAGTTCTGTGCCATCTTCATGATTGTTTAGAAGTTTGAGTCCATAGTTACGGCTTTGTGTCAATTCATCTCATTGCAGGTTCAAATAATTTTCAGTTGTACTTTACGTATGTTTCCACAAGTGACATTGTATTTCATTGTCACTACTACTTCTAAATACTCAAATTTACTATAAATAATAAAGAATCTTTTATTATTTCAGATACAACTTTGTGAAATTCAGCCTAAGGAGCTTAGGCTGAATACACACACATACACACACACACATTTTTAGGAGCCCTGGTTGTGTGGTGGTTAAGCACTCGGCTGCTAACCAAAAGGTTGGTGGTTGGGAACCAGCTGCTCCACAGGAGAAAGATGTGGCAGTCTGCTTCTGTAAAGATTTACAGCCTTGGAAACCCTATGGGGCAGTTTTACTCTGTCCTACAGGTTCACTATGAGTTGGAATAGACTGACTGCAGTGAGTTTGAGTTTATATATTTTTTCCTATATTCTACATGTGCATATTCAAAGAATAAATCCCTTGGGTTTTACTTAGACTTTGGGTTCAAATGAACCTGAAAATTCTGAACAATACTCAGAAGAGAGTGGCGAGTTTAATTTTTCTAGTAGTGACATAATATCCTGTATTCTCCCCTAAGCTCTTAGAGGATGGCTGAGAAGTTGATACTGCTTTTTTTTTGGCCATCTCCTCTTGAAGTGTCATAATTCTCAATCAGCCTGAGGGCACAAAGACAGACCTTGTTTTTCTATGAAAATTCAAATTGGTATGATAATTTTGGGTATAATTGTGGGCAAACAAAAATTATGTCAACTTGATTGTATAAAAAACCAAATAAATAAATAATAAAATATTTTAAAACAGTAAAACAGTTCTTGTTCTAATAATTTAAGAAGATAAAAGATGCTATGGGTTACTTTTCTTTTTGTCTTAGAGCTTATTTTCCAGAAAGCTTGAAAACCTTGAATAACTGTATTTCAAGATTTTCTCTTCTACGTAATGCTCCCTGAGATGCTTTCAGACACTGAAGAATTTTTCAAAGATTAACCTTCAGAAAAAGTCGTCTGTTTTAGAAAACAATAAACAAAAGGAAAGAGAAAACTATGTGAAATTTCCCAGAGAATTTCCCTCTAATTTACACTAAGGGGTATTCAGGTCACATGGAAAATTAAACACCCAAATCTAAATTTTCAGGACAAGAGAGTTTATGCACACAAATCCCATTACCAGCTAATGGGATTTGCGTGGTTCCCCAGTGACCTATTTAGAATAATTACCCCCTGCTGTTCAAGATGAATATATCATGTGAACTAAACCAGAATACATAGTCCTACTGTTGGCTTTTCCCAAGTCTGTCAAGTGATCCCTCTATGATTTCTAAAGTATGCTGGCAACCATATCAGCCTCTGTATCTGGCTGACTCAGTGCAAAATGACATCTATATTTTTTGTTTGAAGTCCTCTAAAACTTACTTCAATTTTTTTTATAAGTTTCTCTCTCTCTCCCTTTTTGTCTCTCTCTCCCTCTCTTTTCTCCTCCCTCCCTTCCTTTTCTTTCTCCCTCCTCCCTTTCTCCAACCCTGCCTCCCTTTCTTGATTCCTTCCCTCCTTCTTCTCTTCCTCCTTCTACTTCTTCTCAAATAAAGGAAAGAAACAAAACAAGCATTAAAATATTCATGTTCACTTTTTGTTTGGACTCTGTTGAAGGGTGTTGAAGTATCTCATGACACAGCTGAAGAATACATCACTGCTGCAGTTTCCAACCTTCTTTCTGTTATATACCCAAAAATATTCGGAAAATCATTTATATTTGTAAATCAAGCCTATCAGACACTGAGATACCAAATTACTGGAGTAACCAGGAATGTGATAAGGTTTGCTCTTGGGGACTTTGCATTCCTGTTTGTGCAAGTGTCCTTTTCTAAGTACCTATTGTCTCTGGGCCCTAGGCACTAACTACTATTTGTGATCACACTCCATTATCTGAAGCTTGTGATTGTGTGTGAGATTTCTGTGATGTCAATGTAATACTTTACAATCAAATAAACTTCTTTACATAAGCTGTTCTTCACTTAATGCCAAAAGGTTAGATTACTTATTTTTCAGCAATTGGACCTTTTAAAACGTATTGAAATCACAAATTTGTTTGTGTATATACACTTGATTATAACCTTTGTACTTACATTTCATGTGGAAATTGATATCTTCTTCAAAATTTCAGGACTTCCTTGCAGATAGCTACACAATCTTTTATTGGTTCACCTTCTTTTGGTGTATGTATTTCAGTGATCCCTTAGCTTCATTACTTTAATTCTCCATATTATATCAGGGGTCATTGGGCTCAATTTTAATTTTCTTAGCATTTTGTAAGGATTACTATTTCATGAATCTTACTCTTTCTTAGAGTTCTTAGGAAGATCCAAGAGAAAGCTTATAGATTTTTAAAAAGAGAATAAAATTCATTCTATCTTGTAATTACCAAATGGGTCCATTGGATACTTTCCAAAAAAAGATATATTATGAGATCATAATGATATTTTATATACCTTGAATCATTTTCCTATTTTATAATCCTATGAATTATTTCTTTACTCCTTCATTACTCATCAATTATTCTCAAGTATGCGTAAAAAATGAAAATAACAAGAATAAAGAAGAATAATGAATCTCGTAGAAGGACAATGCAAAGGTGAAATAAATTGTTATCCTTCAGCTTTTTTATTGTTTTGTTCAAACTTTTGCATTATCTTCCAAGAAGGCATGAAAGAAATCTTCAAACACTTTGTAGTTTGCTTTTAGCTTTCATTGAACATAGTAAAAACTATGAATTTTTATTTTTATGTCTGTAATAACAAAGAGAAGAAAATTGACAGAAGAAGGCATTTCATAATTATTTGACAAATTAGAGATAAATGCACAGAGACATGTGATGGTAAAATTCACCACATTTGCGAAGTCTCACTTAGGTCTTCAGATTGAGGATATTTTATAAGAATTTTCTCAAAGTCAGAATTGATGAGTAAACAATTTGTTTCTACGAACAAAAAGGTAATATGATTTTGTCATCCATTTAGCCAATCAACAGGAAGAAGGATTTCGTAACATAATATTTTGCGACCAAAACGTAGATAATCCCACTTTGCTAGAAGAATGTATGATAATAGTCTTCAATATTTTATGATGTTCTGTGCCAAAATTTACATGATACAAAGAAGTTTGACATGATTAAATTATGGTTACATTTTTATTAAAAAATGAAATGAAATTTTTAAATTAAACTTTCTTATTAAAAATTTAATAAATTATTTGTACAATGACACAAAAATATTTAAAACACTAAATAAAAAGTGTACGTTCGATCCAGATAATCAATGGTTATGATTTATTTTTCCTGGCAAATTGAAGGTTAGCTGCATATATTCTAAAT
This sequence comes from Trichechus manatus latirostris, assembly GCF_000243295.1. Taxonomy (NCBI): domain Eukaryota; kingdom Metazoa; phylum Chordata; class Mammalia; order Sirenia; family Trichechidae; genus Trichechus; species Trichechus manatus. The sequence goes on from NW_004444075.1 coordinate 6,282,234, forward strand.
GAAAGAGATTATGTGTTCTTATGAATTAGAACTTTCTGGCAAATCCAATAAAAATGTACCTCTTCTTGGTTCTAATGTTGGCTAAGGGAAGAAAAGACTCAGGTTTATCACTGCTATCCTCGGACCTGCAGGATATGAAAAAAGGTAGGGCAAGTGGCCAAAAGGAGTTGACAAAGATCGTGGAATGATCTAAATTTTCTCTAAATGTATTTGTGTTTCACTACAACTTTACACATTTATTTCATATGGAACATATTACTGTTGAGTTTGGCATTCGAAAGACAAAAACAAACTGTTGATCAAATTATCAGCTAGGCTGGTTTCAGAGCTTTCCGTCAAAACTTTTCAGACCTAATCCCCAATTCATCCCAGGACAGCAACATCAACACTCACGACAGCGAGAGAGTAATACAAAAGAATCGTTTGTTGTTTCATGAGCATGTGCCAAGTCAAAATTCCCATTGTGCACCTACATAACCAATTATCAAAATCACCATGTCAGTTCAAATACCCTGCACATGTATTTTCCCTTATTTGTAGACTTGTAATTACTTCCATCAAGGTCATGCTTTTTATCTTAGAAAACATCCATAAAAACTCTTACTGGTTGTACAAGCAAGAGTAGACCTCGTCTAACTCTTGAACAAAATTTCTCAATTCAACTAAATTAACTTTAAAGCCATAGTGAGTGGCAGAGGTCTAGAGGTACTAGTTCTTTTGATTGCGTGGTAGCAAAACACATCCGTCAGGCCCCCAATTCTACTCAAGCGTAACAAGGAGATTCAGTCGTACAGACAGCTCAGTTAAATCTCATCTACTTGGTCTCTGTTCATTAAGCTCTCCCAACTTCTGAACCATTAGCAGGAATCAAAATTCAAAGTTTTTGTGCTATACTGCCTCTAGCTTGGCCCAATCTCTTTCTTCCTGTTGTAAAATTCTAACCTTAACCTTCAGGTGTCCCATGATATTTACAGCTATTAGTTTCCTGTTGCTCTTTCTTAAGGAAGGAAAACTAAAAGCCTAGTCCTAAAGCCATGCTCTTTACTCTTCTCCAGTTTCTTTAATTACGTGTAAAAATTGTAATTGGATTTTTAAGTTTATTATCCAGTGATTCTTCTATAAGAGAAAGGATATATGGAATAAAACACATTATATAGGTAGGTGCACTACAGAGAACAACACAGATAACTTGACTTTTCTAATTTAAGAAATATTTTACAGAACCTACTATGCATTTGGACATTGGTGGTTCAGCGGTAGAATTCTCACCTTCCATGAGGAAGACCTGGTTTGATTCCTGCCGATGCGCCTCACGCACAGCTAGCAACTATCTGTTAGTGGAGGCTTGTGTATTACTATGCTGCTGAACAGGTTTCAGTGGAATTTTCAGACTAAGATGAACTAGGAAGAAAGGCCTGGAGATTTACTTCTAAAAATCAGCCAGTGGAAACCCTATGGATCACAACGGTCCAATAGGTAACTGATCACGGGGATGGTGCAGGACCAGGTGGCATTTGTTCCATTTTGCATACAGTCATCATGAGTCGAGGGCCAACTGGACCTGGATGGCAGCTTACAACAATAACACTATGTATTAGTTTCTATGCTAGTCTCCTGCGAGAGATAAAAAATAAAGTAAAATCAATAGTCAAAACAATGTCATAAATGTTACAATAGAAGTTTATATCAGACTGTAGCATTCAATGAGGTCAAGAAGGAGGAAGCATCAAGCTTTCATGGGCAATTCACAGCGAAAGTAAGGCATTACTGTTCATGTGTCTATTGAGTTAGTCAAATTACTCTTTCTCCCAGTGATAATAGATCATCCTCTCTATCTAGGCTCCTGGTATTTATCTTTGTTTTCAGACCAGAGCTGCCTTCTGTGAAATCACTGTAATAATTATCTTATTCCTTGGAAAAATATTATTATTTCTTTGCAGGTCTCCTCAACCTAGCCTCACATTTCCTTTCTAGGAAAAAAAAAATCTCTGTAATTTTGGGACCTTTCCTGACTGATTTGTTCTTGTTCAGTAATTGTTATTCACTGTAACCCCTCTGTCCTTTGAAGAAATCCATATGCCACTTCATTCCCATTTCCTGTCAATAGTCTCTTCTCTATTCATATGAGATCCTATTCCATACAGTAACATAAGGTGGCTGACAATTGATCAGTAAGTAAACATTTTAAACACATTTTTACATTTGATAACTTTTACAGCACAAAAGCATGATCCCCAATAAACTCATGTGAGAGATGATTGCTATTCATGTATACTTTAGGGTTTATCCAAAACACTCTAGTACATATTTTTTAAAAACTTTTATATCCTTGATAGGCAAGTTGAATGCATATGAGATTTACCATCATTTGTGTTTGTATGTGTGTGTGGTGTATGTATTTCAGTTTTCAAAGAACCATGAGCGTTATATGTAGAAAAGAAATCACAAAAGCCAAGTTAATTAGTAGGAAACAACCCAGAGGGAAAAAAAACGGCCCTAGTGGTAGATACCAACCTAAAGAAGCAATATCATTTTACTTTAAAATCCCAGAACATTCCTTTCTTTTTCTGAGGATCTCAGGATCAAGAGGGACAAATACTGTGACGGTATATAGAAATCTATGTAGCCACAGAAAAATGTTGTTTGTAGAGATCAAACCCAAACAACCACATTAGCATGAGGCTTGTACTTTTTAATCTGAGACCAAAAGATGCCTTAATGAGACAGAACCACAAAAGGAAAGGTACATTAACAGAAGTTTGTTTTTAAGTCTGCTGAAGATTATTATTTTCATAGGAAGGGTTCCCTGTTGTATTTTCTACTAGTATCAGGGAAGGCCATTGGGGGTTCAGTGGTAGAACTCTCACCTTCATTGAGACAAACTTGGGTTCAATTTCCAGTCAATACAGCTCAAGCAGAGCCACCACCTGTTTGTCAGTAGAGGCCTGAGTGTTGTCCTAATGTTGAAGAGATTTCAGTGGACCTTCCAGACCAAGATGGACCAGGAAGAAAGGCCTGGCAATCTACCTCTGAAAATTAACCAATGAAAACACCATGGATCACAAATGTCTGAATCACAACTGATCATGGGAACACTGCAGGACTGGACAGTGATTCATCCTGTTGTGCATGGGGCTGCCATCAGTCAGGTACCAACACAATGGCAGCTAGCAACAATAACAATACTAGTACTAGATGACTACTGAGTAATTAAAAAATTAATTTTGAATAGAAAAGTAAGAATAAAAGTCAGAAAACTAAGTTGCCTTTTGAATACTTAATCAAAAAATCAAACAAAAACACTCATACATGCAAATATGGAAAATCTGTACTTTTTTAGCATATATTTTCTTTTTACTTTGTCATACTGTGGTAGCCTGCAAGTTGCTGTGATGCTGGAAGCTATGCCACTGGTTATTTTAAACACCAGCAGAGTCAGCCGTGGTGGACAGGTTTCAAAGCAGCTTCTAGACTAAGACAATCAAGGACGAAGGACCCTGTGATTTACTTCTAAAAAAACTGGCCAGTGAAAACCTTACGAACAGCAGTGGATCACTGTCTGACATAGTGCTAGAAGATGAGCCCCTCAGGTTGGAAGGTTCTCAAAATACAACTGAGGAAGAGCTGTCTCCTCAAAGTAGAGTCTACCTTAACAACGTGGATGGAGTCAAACTTTTGGGATCTTCACTTGCTGATGTGGCACAACTCAAAATGAGAAGAAATAGCTGCAAACATCCATTAATAATCAGAACATGGAAAATATGAAGCATGGATGTAGGAAAATTAGAAGTAGTTGGAAAAGAAATGGAACACATAAAGATCAATATCCTAGGCATTAGTGAGCTGAAATGGACTGGTATTGACCATTTTGAATCAGACAATCATATGGTCTATTATGATGGGAATGATAAATTGAAGAGGAATGCATTGCATTCATTGACCGAAAGAACATTTCAAGCTGTATCCTGAAGTACAATGCTGTCAACAATAGGATAATATCCATACAAGTGCAAGCAAGACCAGTTAATAGGACTATTATTCAAATTTACACACCAACCACTAATGCCATATATGAAGAAATTGAAGATTTTTACCAACCTCTGCAGTCTGAAATTGATTAAACATGCAATCAAGATGCATCGATAATTACTGGTTATTGGAATGCAAAAGCTGGAAACTAAGAAGGATCAGTAGTTGGAAAATATGGCCTTGGTGATAGAAATGATGCCAGAGATCTCATAACTGAATTTTGCAAGTCCAACATTAGTCGCAAACATCTTTTTTCAACAACTTAAACAGAGATTATACACATGGACCTCTACAGATGCAATACACAGGAATCAAATCAACTACATCTGCAGAAAGAGACTATGGAGAAGCTCACTATCATCAGTCAGAACAAGGCCAGGGGCAGGCTGCAGAAGAGATCATCAACTGCTTATATGCAAGTTCAAGTTGAAGCCGAAGAAAATTTAAAAAAATCCACAAGAGCCAAATTATGGCTTTGAGTATACCCGATCTGAATTTAGAGACCATCTTAATAGATTTTATGCACTGAACACTAATGACAGAAGACCAGATGAGTTGTGGGATGACATCAAGGACATCAGGCATGAAGAAAGCAAATGTCATTAAAAAGACATGAAAGAAAGAAAAGACCAAATTGCATGTCAGAAGAGACTCTGAAACTTGCTCTTGAATGTACAGTAGCTAAAGCAAATGGAAGAAATGATGAAGCAAAAGAGCTGAGCATAAATTTTCAAAGGGTGGCTGGAGAAGAAAGTTATAATGAAATGTGCAAAGACATGGAGATAGAAAACAAAAAGAAAAGAACATACTCAGCGTTTCTCAAGCTGAAAGAATTGAAGAAAAAATTCAAGCCTAGAGTTAGAATATTGAAGGATTCCATGGGAAAAGTATCAAATGATAGAGGAATCATCAAAAGAAGATGGAATACACAAAGTCATTGAACCAAAAACAATAGGTAGACATTCAACCATTCAGGAGGCAGCATATGATCAAGAACCAATAGTATTGATGGAAGAAGTCCAAGTTGCTCTGAAGGCACTGACAAAAAACAAGGCTCCAGAAATTAATGGAATACCAACTGAGATTTATCAAGAAACAGATGTTATGCTGGAAGTCCTCACTCCTCTATGCCAAGATATTTGGAAGACAGCTACCTGGCCAACCAACTGGAAGAGATCCATATCTGTGCCCATTCCAAAGAAAGGTGACCCAAGAGAAGGAGGAAATTATCAAACATTATCATTAATATCAATAGCAAGTAAAATTTTGCTGAAGATAATTCAGAGACAACTGCAGCATTATATCAACAGGGAACTGCCAGAAATTCAAGCTAGATTCAAAAGAGGACATGAAGTGAGGGATATCATTGCTGATGTCAGATGGATCTTGGCTGAAAGAAGAGAATAACAGAAAGATGCTTACCTGTGTTTTATTGACTATGCAAAGGATTTGTGGATCATAACAAATTATGGGTAACATTTCAAAGAATGTGAGTTTCAGAACACTTAACTGTGCCAGTGTAGAACCCGTACATAGATCAATAGGCAGTCATTTGAACAGAACAAAGGGATATTGTGTGGTTTAAACTCAGGAAAGGTGTGCATCAGGGTCGTCTCCTTTCACCATACTTATTCAATCCGTATGTTGAGCAAACAATCGGAGTAGCTGAACTGTATGAACAAGAACAAGAACGCGACACCAGGATTGGAGGAAGGCTCATTAACAATCTTCAATATGTAGATAACACAAACTTGCTTGCTGAAAGCAATGAAAATTTGAAGCACTTACTGATGAAGATCAAAGACCACAGCCTTCAGTATGGATTACACCTCAACAAAAAGAAAACAAAAATCCTCACAGCTGGACTAATAAGCAACATCTTGATAAACGGAGAAAATATTGAAGTTATCAAGGATTTAATCTGATCCATAATCAATGCTGATGGAAGCAGCAGTCAAGAAATCAAACTATGTATTGCATTGGACAAATCTGCTGCAAAAGACCTCTTTAAAGTGTTGAAAAGCTAACATGTCACTTTGAGTGCTATGGTGTTACTGATCCAAGCCATGGTATTTTCAATCGCATCATATGCATGTGAATGCTGGACAATAAATAAGGAAGACTGAAGAGTAATTGGTTCATTTGAATTATGGTTTTGGTCAAGAATATTGACTATACCATAGACTTCCAGAAAAACGAACAAATCTGTCTTGGAAGTATAGCCAGAATGCTCCTTAGAAGTGAGAACGGAGAGCCTTCAACTCAGGTACTTTGGACATGTTATCAGGAGGGACCAATCCCTGGAGAAAGACATCATGCTTGGTAGAGGGTCATCGAAAAAGAGGAACACCCTCAACAGATGGATTGACACAGTGGCTGCAACAATGTGCTCAAGCATAACAATTGTGAGGACGGCGCAGGACCAGGCAGTGTTTTGTTCTGTTGCACATATATAGGGTTGCTGTGAGTTGGAACCGACCCAATGGCACCTAACAACAGTAACAAGATGGGAGACTTCCTTTCACTAGTGGAAGTCTGTAGATCATCTCATCAAATCTTTATTAGCCTTGAATTCACTATAAACATTTGGGTGGGTTTTGGTCTTTTCTCTTTAATACAGAGAATAATTCAAAATCATTTTTATTCAGTGGAAGATTTTTCTTTTTTAAGAGACGAATTAAACTAAATACTTTTACTACTGAAGGAAGCATGTTCCAATGAGGTGTCATTTAAACAAACAGCCTAGTCAATTGATTAGACCTTATTTACTAAGTCTCAAAAATAAACTAAGAATCTAGGAGGTATAGGGAGCCATTATAAATATTTTTGTCAATCGTCTCTCTTCACCTTTTCTCATAGTACAGTATTTTTCACCACAGTTTTTTACTTTCACAGTACTATTTCTGTACTTTTATATGCTGAGAAAATCATTGTACTAGTGGAAAAGTATTTTTTTACCTGAAGTCCCAACTGAAATAAATTTGGAGCTAGAGTATCTTTGGGAGGAAAAGGTGTAGAAAATTCCTAAATTTTCTTTGAGGTAACCCCAGGGTATACAATAACAAAGAATTTTGATATTTTGGAGAATGTAATTCCTAATAACTTAGGCTGGGAAATGGAAGGGGGGATTTTCGGGTACCCACACTGGCTCGACAGCCGAGGTCAACTTATTTAAATTAAAATAGACATTGACCTGCTAGTTTTCTGGATATATATGTGGCACAGTGGTTAAGAACTTGGCTGCTAACCAGGAGGTCCACAGTTCAAATACATCAGCTACTCCTTGGAAACCCTGTGGGGCAGTTCTACTCTGTCCTATGGGGTCGCTATGATTCGGAATCGATGCGACAGCAACGGGTTTTATATATATATATATATATATATATATATATATATATGGAAGCCATGTGGCATATTATCCTTGTAAAATCTGCTTTTGAATGGGATCAAAATAACAACTCTACTGTTCTGCTTTTTAAGTATGGTTTAACTCTTTGAAGTAACGTACTTAGAGAGCAGAGTTAATAGTTTCCTCTTGTATTTTCTATGTACTTATGTTATATAACACTAAGTACATTCTGTTGTAAGAATTTTCAATGTGCATTTTATACAACTGTCATACTAAATGGACCATTGTAGTTGAAAGACATGAAACCATATACATGTTTGTACATTCAACCTAGCATAATTCCTTGTGATGTGTGTAGGTGTTTAAGGAATGAGATGAGATGGCTCTGGATTTAAAAGTCATGTTAGAGTTGCGGATAGACTGTCTAATAAAAAAGAAAACTAAAATACTGCCCCTAAAGCACCACTTCCCTTGACAAAGTTTGAAGTTTTACTTTGCTTAGTTGTTTAGATGCATCATAGAGGAAACACTGACTTGATTCAATGATGCCATAACTTCCTGACTACATTAGCAATGAACCACATCAAAGAAGGTTTGTAATGTTTTCAACATTAGAATATATAATGTATAAATAGTTTTAATACTATTTGAAATGTGTATCAGACATTTGAGTTTTTAAATGCTTTAGTATTTTCCTCTACTTATAACTATTTTTTTTCAAAGATTGATTTAATTTACGATGTAAAAAAGTGACGAGGAAAAGATAAGATTAAAATCAAAATCAGCTGGACCAACCTTGGTTTAATTGTTATTTTCCCCATTCCCTTAAAAGAAGATGCCTACAGAAATAGTAACATTTTCATAAGAAACTAAAGACCTCAAAATGAAACCATATGTCCTGCTGAGGCCAGTCCTTAAGCTCAGGAAATACCAATTATCTTTGTTGTTTTTTTTATCTTTTAACTCCTAAAAATTTACACATGGTTTTGAATTCCAGTTTGGTAACTATATGCAATCCCCCATCAACGTCACCCATTTTTCGCCTTTTATCTTTTTTTAAAGTTATGATTGATGTTTCCTGAATTTTTTATTTTCCTGAATGAAAGAAAAAATGTGAATTTAGTTTACAGTTAAGTTTTGTATATTTTTCACACACTCAAGCCTACCATGAGGCAGGATTGGAAATAGCTTCTATTCTTTGCACAAACTGAGTATTATGGCTGCTGGGGCCAGATCTTCCATTTTCTATTTTACTAGTGTTTTATGCAGGAGAATGCACTATCTCTTGAATATCAATTCACCACAAGTTATTTACATTATGTGCATTCTAACAAATAATAAAAATAATTGAAAATAAAGAAATATATCACATAGCTGTTTTCCATTGGGAGATACCGCTAAAGTTCTTTTCTTTGCTAAAATTTCCTACCTATGGTTTCTAAAGTTATTAAGTTCTGGCCTCTCCCTGGCTTTTTTATTTCCTAGGCCATAGCTGTTCATTCAGAAAATATTCGTTGACGAGAACATGGTATGAGGAATATGATGGCACAGCATCTATACACAGGCTTCCTTGCTTGTGTGCTAGTATCACTGGGAGTAAACTTTTTTTTTTCTTGTCTGTCTAAGTTTTAGATAAACCAACAGGTGGCGAGTGGCATACTTTCAGACTTTCATCTACAAGCTCTCTTCTCCCGTAGTTATTACTAGATTTCAGAATTTAGTTTTCAAATATTTCAGTTTTATTTGTGCATTTGAAACCAGTTGCTTAACAATTTAGAAACAAAGCTAATGGCAGTCACAAATATTGGCATAGTGCTGTATAATTAACCTTTTGCTCTTTATAGATGGTAGCTCTTTTAATTCTCACTGCAATTGTGTGCCATTGGTTTACTAGTATATCACCTTGTTATAGCTGAGTTAATACATACAGGTAAGTTAACACATAGAAGACAAGGTCACCCGGCTAGAAAGTGGTAGAACTGGGAGTGAACCCCGTACCTACCTCTGACTTGTGACTCTATTACCTAAGTGTCTTATCCTGATTTTCTTCTGTTTCTGCAATTATTTAGTATACTGAAATAATCCAGTAAAATTTAGAAGAGCAAGGAAAAGTAAATCTGATGTCTATCTTACAAGTATGTTTAAAATGTAAATCATTTAGACTTCAATTGTTTTAACATTTAAATGAGCATAAAGATTTTCAACATATGTCTTTCCTACATCATTCAACATGATCTCATCATGAATCGTAGAATTTTAAAATACAAAGAGAACTGGAGTTTATCAGACCCATAACTAATTCTTAAAAGTGAGTAAAGTAATATTATATATATATATATTTATATATTTATATATTTATATATTTATATATACAAGGCAATCTGGCTTTTGAGTCAATATGAATACAAACTACATTTTGTTGGTGTGGAGGAAGTCCATTGCTATTCCTGTGAAACTTCAGTTTTTCTTTTACAAAATAGCGATAATAATATCCGTCCTACCCTCCTTAGGCTTGTTTTTCTGAGATCTGATGAGATAATGTGTATAAAATCACTTTACAAAATGTAAAGTGCCATGAAAATATAACATGTTATAAAGTATTCATGTAATGAGCTGTCTGCAATATTTTATTTCAGATAACAAGTTCACTTCTTAAAATTTCACTTGCAGGGAGTTTTTTTTTTAATACAATTTTTGTGTCACACCAAAGAAGGAAAACTGACATTTAGTAATGAGCAGAACTAGGAAAATAGCATAGTCTGCTAGACTCCTAAAGAAACAGATCGTGTTTGTTAAGTTTACTTTAAAAATAAATGAGAGTATTGGAGTTTCTAGTCATTCTTTCATTAGAACTCCAACTGGGTAGACTATAAAATAGGACCAACTGCTATCTCTAAGCCTGTTTTTCAGATTTTTGTTTCACAAAACAGATTCGAATCCCTAGCTCTTCAGGAATAATAAAAAAAGAAGTCTTCCAAGCCGCCAGCCGCTCAGAGCTGTGTATAATAAAATGAAGGTGGGAGGACAAAACCTTTCAAGACCAGGCAGAGGCCATGTAAACAGATGTGGGTGCAGTGAATAGGAAAGGTTGAATAGTTGCTTTGTTTCTTGCTTTCTGTTTGTACCACAGAGGGTCCTCTCTATACAAGTCTTTCTGGCAGATGATGGTGTACCACATAACTCTTACTGCCTGTAGAAACGTACAGAACCTGATATTTGCTAAATGCAGGCACCGCCAGCCGTTGGCTCTGTTTATTTTAGTTCCTTAATGAGTGTTTCATGTCAGACCAAGCATTTCTGTTCATTTCAGAAGAGAATATATACAGAACATAACTGAAAAGCCAATGTAATTTTGCTTCTTAATCTGTTGACAGATAACCATCAGTCTCAGACTGTATTGTACAACAAGAAGCACTATATATGGATTTTTTTAAAGTTGTATGCACTATTCACAGATATTAAATGACATCGCTGAAAGAGAGAGGGACGGTATCTTTGCTGTAAAAAATGTTTCTGAAAAGAAGTCCTGTTGTGAATGTAGATAAAGTGTTTAACTGAGCTACATAACCTCCACTCTATTCTTCAAGATTTAGGCGGAAAAGTACATGACATTGTTGAAGTGCTCTACACATGTTCATTGATTTATTGCATGAGGAACTGTTATTGTTGCTTCCTTGTAAAAGGTCAGCGACACCAGAATTTGGAAGCCTGCCCAGGTTTCTTTAAATAACCCCAGGAGCCTGGCATTTTGTGATCCAGGATGCCTTGTTGGGTGGGCGGTAGGTGGGTGGTGGGTGGGTGAGTTGTTGAGAGAGGTGGGGGATGCCTGCTCTACCATGTTTTGTACTCTTATTTTGAGTCAAATAAAATCAACATCAGCCTCTAAGGCCGGTAGTAGCCTACAGCAATAAAGCATAAAATGTTCCTTCATAAATGTATATAGTCATACTCAACTCTCCCCCCGTAGTAGATTTTTATTTCATATGGAACAGAATAAATGAATCTCCTGAAAGCCGGTGGATTTACAGCTTGAATTCTAGCATAGTGTTAACTTCACTAATAAAAATGGTGTGTCTGATTTGCAGAATTTCTCCACTGAAACAAATCATGCATACCCAGGCATAGGAGAGGAACACAACTTAAAAAAATAAATAAATAAATAAGGATGATGGGAAACAGTGAAAATGTACCCTCCTCATGTGATATAATAAATAATAATAAATAATAAAAGGCATAATCTTAGAAGCTACCGTTAACTTGTTATAATCAGAGCGAAATCTCATTGTGATGCCTGCGTCCCGTTGTGTTATCCAGATACTGTTTGTTCATGTGTTGCCTAATTTACTCGTGATTTTATGTTGAGTTAAAAAAAAAAAAAAAGTTACAGCTTGCTTGGAAATAAATGTCTAATTGCCAAGATAATATGAATTTGTTGATCTTATACATTAATGCTTCAGGAGAAAAGAGGAAAAGAAGATACTGTCTTCTTGAAATGGATCTGTTTTCCCCTTACATGTTTCAACACTGTAGTTCTTGATACGCGGTTTGGGGATAATTAAAAGTGTCTAAATAAGGTAGCCTGCTTTAATTTCTTGCTGTGCCACATACCTTGACTCTGTCATTAATAAACTAATAAGATTTGGGCACAGAAGCAAAAGAAAGAAAGAAAAGAAAAACTGGAGGGAAAGCAAAACCCTGAGAGAAAGAGTTTAAATATGAGACCCAGGCACTCTTTTATCTGTCTCTACAGAGTTAGCACTGTCAGCCTTCTCTTCGGTCAGTGACAGGGCTGGAGGCCCTTCTATACATGACTCTGTCTCATGCATTCATGCGCCGCTTTGACACCACAGCCCCTTTTGTTCAGAGGCAGATCACTGCTGTACTCTTCTCGCAGCTGCCATATGGTGCAGGAGAGACCAACTTACAAAGACAGGGAGAGGGAAAGATTGAAAGAGGAAGAGAAGAAAGAAAATCAAGAGAGAGCAGATGAAACTGATTTATGTTTAGTGTTAAAGCGACAAGTGAGCAAGGTTGGGCTAAAAAGTGAGAGGGTAAAAGGGGGGGTGGGGACAACGAGGGAGTCTGGGGAGCCGGATGTTCTTGGAATATGAAACTTTTCATGGACAAGTAACCAGACCATTTCCTGTGAAAGAAAGCCTCTCCTTATTCTCCAAATATGGTGCTTAGAACTGAAAACCTACACTACAGTAATTTATCTTTAGAACTGACAATTTACAGTACAGCTATTCATCTTTTGTTATCAATTTTAAAATTATTTCTATTATTCCTAATGGCCAAGGGCCTACATTATTTTATTTTATCATTATGATATAGTTAATAAAGCCAAATAAACTTATGTTCTTATATGTATTCTCAGATACTCACACCATGATAATTGTTAGTCATTTGTAGAAACTCTCATCATAAAAAATCATAATGTGATTGTGTTTTTCTCCCTTTAGTAAGTAGAGAGAGTTCTATGAACTCATATTTTCTTTTAAGGACATCTGAGGAACTTACTTTTTAAGGAACTTATGGCAAATTCTGTCATGATGTAATTCATACTTTTTTGAGAAAACACACGAACATTCCTAACTTACACATGTGTATATAAAGAGTTTCAGACTATGTCTTAAGACATAATGCAAACACATTTTGGCACTTTCAAAAAAGCTTATGTTAATTATGGTGAAATGTTTGATTTTCCCTTCTCTTATATTCTATGCAAGGTACTGTCACATTGATCATGTTTCATGAGTCAAAAGAGGCAGAGTCCAGCATTTTTGTCTTAAGAATAGGTTGATAATTTTGATCATTTAATGAAACAGCAAGTGGTATAGCTATTGCTCAGTATTTTATATTTAATCCTGCTCTGCTAAGCTGTGTTAATACTGGTGTGTCAAAATATTAAGTATGATTTCACACACTTACAAGGCATATTTAAATGTCTTTAAGATTACAGGGTGAGCAAAGTTATCAAGTATTTATTTCAGACATAATAAATTGTTCAATCTATTCTAAAACACACAGACTTGCCTCCTTGAAATTCTGTTTTTCCTTTGGCATCCAAAACACCACATTCTGCTACTTGTACTGCTGCTCGTTGACAGCTCCTTCTCAATCTATATCGCTGACTTTTCTGACACTCCCTATCTCCTAAAGTTGGGGTGTCCCAGAGCTCCATCTTTGGACTTCCAGTTGCCAACTCAGAATTTTCTTGTGTTTGTCTAATAGATATCTCAGTCTTAACATGGTAAAAACTAAATTTCTGATCCTCACCCACTAAATCTGCTTCCCCCACAAACTTTCCCATCTGCATTAACGACAAGTCTATCCTTCCAGTCTCTCAGGCCAAAAATCTTGAACTCATCCTTCATTCTTCTGTTTCTTGCACCACACAGCCAATGCACCAGCAATTTTTGTTGCTTTTACCTTTGAAATATGTCCAGAGTCTAACCAATTCCATTGCCACCATTTTAGTCCAAGCTACTATTTTTTCTATATGGTATTATTGCAATAATCTTACTTGTCTCCCTGGTTCCATTCTTGCCCTCAAATTAAATTATTAACATAGCATCCACAGTAACCTTGTAATACATTTTATGTCATATGTTATCCTTTAGAACACAAAAACTTGTAAAAAAACCTAGTAACCCACTACCTCTTTAACTTTGTCTTAGCCATGCTGGCTTCTTTCCCATCCTGCAAATACACTGATCACACTCCTGCCTCAGGACATTTTTACCAGCTGGTCTGTCTGTCTGGAATGTTTTTTCCTTAGATTTCCTCACTTTCTTCAACCTTTTACTTATATACCATCTTCTTAGTGAGATCATCTCTGACTCTCCATTTAAACCCTCCCCCTAGCATGCTTTACTCCCTACCTTGCATTATATTTTCCATAGCACTTTTCACTTTCTAACTTTCAGGTTAGGGGGGAAAAAAATCATTCCTTTGAGAGTAACAACAAGATTTCTGAAGTCTTTGAAAATAATATGTGCTCTCCACTGAAAAGCGAGATAGACAGCTCCACAATAGTAGTAGGAGACTTCAACAAGCCACTTTCGGTGAAAGACAGAACATCCAGAAAGAAGCTCAACAACGACACGGAAGAGCTAAATGATACAATCAACCAACTTGATCTCATAGATGTATACTGAACATTGCACCCAAAAGCAGCCATGTATACTTTCTTTTCCAATGCACATGGAACAGTCTCCAGAATAGACCACATATTAGGCCATAAGGCAAGCCTTAACAAAATCCAAAACATTGAAATATTACAAAGCATCTTTTCTAACCATAAAGCCATAAAAGTGGAAATCAACAACACAAAAAGCGAGGAAAAAAATCAAACACATGGAAACTGAATAACACCTTGCTCAAAAACTAATGGGTTATAGAAGAAATTAAGGATGGAATAAAGAAATTCATAGAATCAAACAAGAATGAAAACATATCCTACCAGAAACTTTGGGACACAGCAAAAGCAGCGCTCAGAGGTCAGCTTATAGCAATAAATGCACACATCCAAAAAGAAGAAAGCACCATAATCAAAACATTAAACCTACAACTGGAAAAAGTAGAAAGAGAGCAACAAAAGAAGCCCCAAGTAGCAGAAGGAAGGACATAATAAGAATTAAAGCAGAATTAAATGAAATAGAGAATAGAAAAGCAATTGAAAGAGTTAACAAGTGCAAAAGCTGGTTCTTTGAAAAGATCAACAAAATTGATAAAGCATTGGCCAAACTGACAAAAGAAAAACAGGAGAGGAAGCAGATAACCCATATAAGAAATGAGATTGGTGATATCACAACAGACCCAACTGAAATTAAAAGAATCAGAACAGAATACTATGAGAAATTGTATTCTAACAAATTTGAAAACCTAGAGGAAATGGACAAATTTCTAGAAACTCACTACCTACCTAAATTAATACAAACAGAAGTAGAACAACTAAATAAACCCATAACAAAAGAAGAGATTGAAAATGTTATTTAAAAAACTCCCAACAAAAAAAAAGCCCTGGCCCACATGGCTTCACTGGAGAAATCTACCAAACTTTCAGAGAAGAGATAACACCACTACTACTAAAGGTATTTCAGAGCATAGAAAAGGACGGAATACTCCCAAACTTATTTTATGAAGCCAGCATAACTCTGATACCAAAACCAGGTAAAGAAACCACAAAAAATGAAAATTACAGACCAATATCCCTCATGAACATTGACGCAAAAATCCTCAACAAAATTCTAGCCAATAGAATTCAGTAACATATCAAAAAAATAATTCAGCATGACCCAGTGGATTTATACCAGGTATGCAGGGATGGTTCAACATTAGAAAAACCATCATTGTAATCCATCACATAAATAAAACAAAAGACAAGAACCAGATGATCTTATCAATTGATGCAGAAAAGGCATTTGACAAAGTCCAACACCCACTCATGAAAAAACTCTCAACAAAATAGGAATAGAAGGGAAATACCTCAATATAATTAAGGGCATTTATACAAAGCCAACAGCCAACATCATCCTAAATGCAGAGACTTTGAAAGCATTCCCCTTGAGAATGCAAACCAGACAACGATGCCCTCTATCACCACTCTTATTCAACATTGTGCTGGAGGTCCTAGTCAGAGCAATTAGGCCAGAAAAAGATGTAAAGGGCATCCAAATTGATAGGGAAGAAGTCAAAGTATCTCTATTTGCAGATGATGATCTTATACACAGAAAACCCCAAAGAATCCACAAGAAAACTACTGGAACTAATAGAAGATTTCAGCAAAGTTTCAGGATACAAGATAAACATACAAAAATCAGTTGGATTCCTTTACACCAACAAAGAGAACCTTGAAGAGGAAATCACCAAATCAATACTATTTACAACAGCTCCTGTCTTATTCATCTAGTGCGGCTCTAACAGAAATACCACAAGTGGATGGTTTTAACAAAGAGAAGTTTATTCTCTCACAGTCCAGCAGGCTGCAAGTCCAAATTCAGGGCATCAGCTCCAGGAGAAGGCTTCTTCTCTCTGTCAGCTCTGGAAAAAGGTCCTTGTAATGCATCAGTCTTTCCTTGGTCTGGAAGCTTGTCTGCACAGGAACCTCAGGTCCAAAGGACGCACTCTGCTCCCGGCGCTGCTTTCTTGATGGTATGAGGTTCCCATGTGTCTCTGCTCGCTTCTCTCTTCTATATCTCAAAAGAGATGGCATTAAGACACTATCTAATCTTCTCAACCTCATCAGTATAACCTCATCACAGTGACAGAATTTACAACACATAAGGAGATCACATATAATCTCATCATAGTGACAGAGTTTACAACACATAAAGAAATCACATCAGATTACACAATCATACAATACTGGGAATCATGACCTAGCCAAGTTGCTATACATTTTTTGGGGGACACAATTCAATCCATGACAGCTCCCAAGAAGATAAAATACTTAGGAATAAATCTAAGCAGAGATGTAAAAGGTCTATACAGATAAAACTACAAAACACTACTGCAAGAAACAAAGGAGACCTGCATAAGTGGAAAAACATACCTTGCTCATGGATAGGTAGACTCAACACAGTGAAGATGTCAGTTCTACCCAAAGCAATCTACAGATACAATGCAATCCTGATCCAAGTTCCATCAGCATTTTTTAATGAGATAGAGAAACAAATCACAACTTCATATGGAAAGGGAAGAGGCTCCCAAGAAATAAAGCATTACTCAAGAAGAAGAACAAAGTGGGAAACCTCACACTAACTGATTTTAGAACCTATTATACTACCATGGTAGTCAAAACAGCCTGGTACTGGTACAACAACAGATACATAGACCAATGGAACAGAGTTGAGAATCCAGACATAAGTTCATCCACCTGTGAGTACCTGCTATTTGACAAAGACCCAAAGTCCATTAATGGGGAAAACAAAGTCTCTTTAACAAATGGTACTGGCATAACTGGATATCCATCTGCAAAAAACTGAAACAAGACCCATACCTCGCACCATGCACAAAAACTAACTCAAACTGGATCAAAGACTTAAATATAAAATCGAAAACTATAAAGATCATGGAAGAAAAAATAGGGACAGTGCTAGGAGCCCTAATACATGGCATAAGCACAATATGAACCATAAGTAACAATGCACAAGCACCAGAACAGAGACTAGATAAATGAGAGCTCCTAAAAATCAAACACTTATGCTCATCAAAAGACTTCACCAAAAGAGTCAAAAGACAACCTACAGACTGGGAAAAAATTTTGTCTACGACAGATCCGATCAGCTTCTAATCTCTAAAATCTACAAGATACTGCAAAATCTCAACAACAAAAAGACAAATAACCTAATTAAAAAATGGGCAAAGGATATGAACAGGCACTTCACCAAAGAAGATATTCAGACAGCTAGCAGACACATGAAGAAATGCTCATAATCATTAGCCATTAGAGAAACGCAGATCAAAACAACAATGAGATATCATCTCATCCCAACAAGGCTAACACTAATTCAAAAAACACAAAATAAGAAATGCTGGAGAGGTTGTGGAGTGAATGGAACACTTCTACACTGTTGGTGGGAATGTAACATGATACAACCACTTTGGAAATTGATTTGGCGCTTCCTTAAAAAGCTAGAAATAGAAGTACCATACTATCCAGCTATCCTGCTCCTTAGAATTTATCCTAGAGAAATAAGAGCTGTCACATGGATAGATATATGCACACCCATGTTCACTGCAGTACTGTTCACAATAGGAAAAAGATGGAAACAACCTAGATGCCCATCAACGGACAAATGGATAAACAAATCATGGTATATCCATATGATGGAATACTATGCAACAATAAAGAACAATGATGAAGCTGTGAAACGTCGTATAACATGGAGGAAGCTGGAACTTATTATGCTGAATGAATTTAGTCAGTCACAGAGGGACAAATATTGTATAAGACCGCTATTATAAGAACTCAAGAAGAGGTTTAAACACAGAAGAAAATATTCTTTGATGGTTATGAGGGTGGGAGGGAGGATGGGGATTATTTACTACCTATATAGTAGATAAGAATCATCTTAGGCAAAGGGAAGGACAGCACACACCACAGGGGAAGTCAGCACAACTGGACTAAACCAAAGCTAAGAAGTTTTGAGAGACAGAGTAGCAGGGGTAGGGGTCTGGGGACCATGCTTTCAGGGGACATCTAGGTCAATTGGAATAACAAAGCTTACTAAGAAAATGTTCTGCATCCTACTTTGGTGAGTGGCGTCTAGGATCTTAAAAGCTTGCAAGTGCAAGTGGCCATCTAAGATGCATCAATTGGTCCCAACCACCTGGAGTAAAGTAGAATGAAAAACTCCAAAGACACAAGGAAAGTATTAGCCCAAGAGACAGAAAGGGCCAATAAACCAGTGACTTCATCAGCCTGAGACCAGAACAACTGTATGGTACCTGGTTACCGCCAATGACTGCCCTGACAGGGAACACGACAGAGAGTCCCTGCTGGAGCAGAAAGATGGGGTGCAGAACTCAAATTCTAGTAAGAAGACCAGAATTAATGGTCTGACTGAGACTGGAGGAAACCCAGAAATCATGGCCCCTGGATTCTCTATCAGCACAGAACTAAAATAATCTCCAAGGCCAACTATTCACACAGGGTTTGGACTGGACTGTGGGACATAAAGTGATAGTCAAGAGGAGTGTGCCTCTTAGCTCAAGTAGGTACAAGAGACCAAAGGGGCAGCTGCTATCCGGAGGTGAGATGGGAAGGCAGAGAGGGTTAGGAGCTGGTTGAATGGACATGGGGAATCAGGGGTGGAAAGGAGAAGTGTGCTGTCACAGAATGGGATGAGCAATTAGGGTCACTTAACAATGTATGTAAATAATTTTGTATGGGAGACTAACTTGAATGTAAACTTCATTTAAACTACAACAATAAAAAAAATAAAAAGCTTGTGAGTGGCCATCTAAGATATTCCACTGGTCTCACCCTGTCTAGAGCAAGGGAGAATAAAGAAAACCAAAGACACAAGGGAAAGATTAGTCCAAAGGACTAATGGACCACAACTACCACAGCCTCCACCAGACTGAGTCCAGCACAACTAGATGGTGCCCGGCTACCACCACCAACTGCTCTGGCAGGGATCACAATAGAGGGTCCTGGACAGAGCTGGAGAAAAACGTAGAAAAAAAAAAAAAAAAAAAAAAAAGACCAGACTTACTTGTCTGACAGAGACTAGAGAAACCCTGAGAGTATGACCCCTGGACACTGTTTTAATTCAGTACTGAAGTCAGTTCTGATATTCACCCTTCAGCCAAAGATTAAACGGGACTATAAAACAAAACAAGACTAAATGGGCACACCAGCCCAGGGGCAAGGACAAGAAGGCAGGAGAGGGCAGGAAAGCTGGTAATGGGGAACCTAAGATAGAGAAGCAGAGAGTGTTGACATGTCGTGGGGGTGGCAGCCAATGCCACAAAACAATATGTGTATTAATTATTTATGAGAAACTAATTTACTCTGTAAACCTTCATCCAAAATACAATTAAAAAGAAGTCAGAATGCTAAAAAGACAATATATATGCTTTCCTGTGAAGTCTAGAATGTAGTTATGTCTAGTTACTATCAGAAATAGATTATCTAGAATGAAATAAGTGGTTTTAATTTCTTTCTGCCTAAATATATAAAATATCAGGAGTAGCATATAATCAAGAACTGATAATACTGAAGGAAGAGGTTCAGGCTGCGCTGAAGGAATTGGCAAAAAATAAGGCTCCAGGAATTGATGGAATACCAATTGAGATGTTTCAGCAAACAGACTCAACACTGGAAGTGCTCACTTGGCTATGCCTAAAAATTTGGAAGAGTTACCTGTCAACTGACTGGAAGAGATCTATATTTGTGTATTTTGTCCATGCCAAAGAAAGGTGATCCAACAGAATGCATAAATTATCAAATAATATCATTAATATGACACACAAGAAAAAATTTTAGTTAAGATAATTCAAAAACGGTTGCAGCAGTACATCGACAGGGAATGGCTAGAAATTCAAGCTGGATTCAGAATAGGACGTGGAGTGACAAATATCAGTGCTGATTTCAGACGGATCTGGGCTGAAAGCAGAGAATACCAGAAAGATGTTTACCTGTGTTTTATTGACCTCACAAAGCATTTGACTGTGTGGATCATAACAAATTATGCATAACATTGCGAAGAATGGGAATTCAGAATACTTAATTGTGCTCTTGTAGAAACTGTACATAGACCAAGAGGCAGTCATTCTAACAGAACAAGGGAATACTGTGTGGTTTAAAATAAAGAAAGGTGTGTGTCAGGGTTGTATCTTTTCACCATATTTATTCAATTCTGTATGCTGAGCATATAATTCAGGAAGCAGGACTATATGAAGAAGAATGCTGCATCAGGATTTGAGGAAGACTCACTAATAACCTGCAATATGCAGATGACACATCATTCGTTGTTGAAAGTGAAGAGGACTTGAAGCACTTACTGATGAAGATTGAAGATGACAGCCTTCAGTATGGATTGCGCCTCAACACGAAACAAAGATCTTTACAACTGGGCCAATAAGCAACATCACGATAAATGGAGAAAAGATTAAAGTGTCAAGGATTTCATTTTACTTGATCCACAATCAATGCCCATGGAAGCAGCAGTCAAGCGATCAAACGACATATTACACTGGACAAATCTGCTGCAAAAGACCTCTTTAAAGTGTTTAAAAGCAAAGATGTCACTTTGAGGATTGTCTTAGTTATCTAGTGCTGCTATAACAAAAATATCACAAGTGGATGGCTTTAACAAGCAGAAGTTTATTCTCTCACAGTTTAAGAGGCTAGAAGTCTGAATACAAGGTGCCAGCTCCATGGAAAGGCTTTCTCTCTGTGTCAACTCTGGGAGAAGGTCCTTGTCATCAATCTTCCTCTGGTCTAGGAGTTTCTAAGTGGAGGCACTCTGGGTCCAAAGGATGTGCAGTGCTCCTGACACTTCTTTCTTGGTGGTATGAGGTCCTCTGTCTCTCTGCTCGCTTCTCTCTTTTGTATCTCAAAGCAGATTGACACAAGATACAACCTAATCTTGTAGATGGAGTCCTGCCTCATTAACATAACTGCCTCTAATTCTGCCTCATTAACATCATAGAGGTAGGATTTACAATACATAGGAAAATCACATCAGTTGACAACATGGTGGACAATCACACAGTACTGGGAATCACGGCCTCGCAAAGTTGATACACATTTTGGGGGGACACAATTCAATCCATAAGAAGGACTAAGGTGAGCCTGACCCAAGCCATGGTATTTTCAATCACCGAATATGCATGTGAAAGCTGGACAATGAATAAGGAAGACCAAAGAATAAACACATTTAAATTGTGAAGGTAGCTAAGAATACTGAATATACCACGAACTGCCAGAAGAACGAACAAATCTGTTTTGGAGGAAGTACAGCCAGAATGCTCCTTAGAAGCTAAGGTGGTGAGCCTTTGTCTCACAAACTTTGGGTGTGGGATCAGTAGTCCTGGGAGAAGGAAATCATGCTTGAGAAAGTAGTAGTTGTTGTGGTTAGGTGCTTCGAGTTGGTTCCGACTCATAGCGACCTTATGAACAATAAAATGAAACACTGCCCCGTCCTGTGCCATCCTCATAATGGTTGTTATGCTTGAGCTCATTGTTCCAGCCACTGTGTCAATTCATCCCATCGAGGGTCTTCCTCTTTTTCGTTGACCCTCTACTTTACCAAGCATGATGAGGGTCAGCAAAAAAGAGGAAGACACTCAATGAGATGGATTGATACAGTGACTGCAACAATGGGCTGAAACATAGCAACAATTGTGAGGATTGCGCAGGATCAGGCAGTGTTTCGTTCTGTTATACATAAGGTCCCTGTGAGTCGGAACTGACTCGATGGTACCTAACAACAACAATTATATGATTCACCAAAATATATTGTACATTTACTACTTTTATTTTTCCTTATTCCCTTCCAAAAAAATGAAAAGTAGAAATGCATTAGATGTTAATATCTACTCCTACACAGTGCTCCCCATTAACTGACATTATTGACCTTAGAATAAATGGAAAACTACCAATAAAGGACAGATGAAATTAAAATTAATATTCTCTACAGAGAAAGGAACTTATCATTAGAAAAATAAAAGTAGAAATCTAAATTACCCTAATTGTTACCCCTCAAAATAGTTAAACAAAAAACTTAGAAATAAAACATAGGCATCACAGTTATAACAAAAACAGTATATTCTGTACACTTAGTAAGTGATGAGAAAATACTGTTTCTCTGTTTAGAAATAATCCAACGTTCTAACTAGTCTACTTGTTGTTCCCACCTCTTTTCTTTTGAACAACTGGTATTGCAAAAACTTATTGGGTATCATTTCCTCAACTTAGAAAATACTTAAAGCATGCAAAGAAGATCATTTTACATGAACATAACCATACAAAATTATCAGGTTAGTTTTTTTTTTTACAAACTAAAGTGCATGGGTCTTAGAGTTTGTAGCATTGGTTCATATCTGTGTTCAACTATTTACTTGTATCAAAAGCTTAGTGGACATACTACCCTGAGCCTCTGGTTCCTCATCTTTCACACAAAAATAATATCTACCTCAGTGATGGTGCTATTAAATGCCTCTAAGACACATTCTGGCACACATAAAATGCTCAGAGATAATGCACTTATTAGCAATGTTAATTTAATAAATATTAAACAATATTTAAAGTTAGGTAGATAGCTAGACAGACAGATAGATAGCTGCTGTTGAGTCTACTCCCACTCATAGAGACTCTTTGTACAACAGAATGAAATGTGACCTGGTCCTGTGTCATCCTCATGATTGCTGGCATGTTTGAGTCCATCCTTGTTGGTATTGTGTCAATCCTTCTCATGGAGGGTCTCCCTTGCCTCCGTTGGCTCTCCCTCCACTTCACCAAACAAGATATCTTCCTGTATCACTAGCTCCCTCCTGAAGTGTCCATAGCAAGCGAGGCAGACAATATTCTTTTGTGATTTATAAGGGTGGCATTAGCTTATTTTCAGAAGTAGGTTACCAGCCCTTTCTTCATAGTTTGTCCTAGTCTGGAAGCTCTGCTGAAATCTGTTCACTAGGGGTGACCCTGCTGGTATTTAAACACTGGTGGCATAGCTTCCAGCATCACAGCAACATGTAAGCCACCACAGTACTACAAACTGATAGACAGATAGTAGTTTGTAAAGTTAGAGATATAGAAATCATTTTAGTTATGTTCCTCCTTTTAAAATTTAGAATTTCATGATATTTCAATTTAGTTTTACATATCCTGTTCTTTAGAGTTTTAACTGTTGTTGTTGTTGGCTGCTGTTGAGTCTATTGCAACTGATATAGACTCATGTGACAAAGGAGAACTTCCCCATAGGCTTACCTAGGACCAGGCAGTGGTTTTTTCTGTTGTACATAGGGTCGCTATGAGTTGGAACAGACTTCACAGCACCTAACAACAACACATATTTACAGGAGCAGACAGACAGGGTTTTCTCCTGCGGAGATGTTAGGTGGGTTTGAACCACCAATCTTTCAGTTAGAGCAAAGTGCATAACCATTGCAACTCCCAGGGTTGCTTAGAGTTTTAACTGGAGCAATAAAAAAAAGAGAGAAATCTTGATTAATAATGTAAGACCATGGCACCTTGATCAACACTGTATTATGTTTCTTCTCGAATGTGAAAATACACCAAATCTCTGTTTGGCAGCACATACAGAAAGCATTGCCTGATACCAACCTAAGCCTTGTCTAACATCCACAACTTGGCATCTCTCATTTTTCAAAGATGAGGAAAGCTATTTCAAAGAAACCACCATTAACTTGTAGTTGAACTCAGAGACCTGGGGGAGCTTCAGTGTATGTGATGTTGATGGAGGGGCATAAGGGTATGGTTATTGATGAGCTCTTCCATTGTTATGCAGCCAGAAACGTGAAATGAATTTAGGAATTGTTGCAGTTATTACTGATAAGAACGGGGATGCTGATTTCAGGTTACAGACACTGTCCTTAGATGGTACATTTCTTTGTATTGCTCTTTATGGTTGTAGCTATAATCTAGATTCTGTCTAACACACCTGTGTATTTTATCTGCTTGTCAAATTACTCTAAGTGCTGCTGATATTTTTCAGCACCCTGAAGCCTCACCACATTGTTGAAAGTAATATAATGCTGGCTTATATGCGGTCCTTCTCTCCCTTTTTACGTTGGTTTCAGTTTAGCTCACTGTGCGTAAACTGTCTAAACAGCCAAGATCTATCCTATAAAAATGACCAGTAATATATGGCAAAGATGGCAGATGGACTAAGTTTTAAAGTTGTTATTGAAGAAATTGTCTTCAGTGTCAAGTAACATTCACTAAGCTCAATGTACAAAGTATTGTTTGTTGTCGTTGTTGGGTGTCGTTGAGTCGATTTTGACTCATAGCAACCCCACGTGACAGAACAGAACTACCCCACAGAGTTTTCTTGGCTGTAATCTTATGGAAGCAGTTTGCCAGATGTTTCTCCTGAGGAGCTGCTGGATGGGTTCAAACTGCCAACTTGTGATTAGCAGCCAAGCACTTAACTGTTTGTGCCACCAGGGCTGACCTTACCTCACCGAATATTTGTGACAGCTTACAAGATATATATTGCTACTCCCATTTTGCAGCCAGTGACACAGAAATCAACAGTGAGTACAATAAATTTTCCCAAATCACACACCTGATTTACAGAGAGCCTGAAATGAATGCAGATGTTGTGACTTTGAGTCCAGTTAATTCCACTACAATGAGCTTAGTATGAAATAGGCCCAACAGATGATAAAAATGCTAACTTGTCTTGGCAAAATCATATCCCTTGGTCATTTAGAAGGTTGGATGCTACCAGTACTTTACAGAACTTAAGTATGAAGCTCTTGCTTTCTTTCTGTGCACTGTCTTCCCACAGAGCATGGTAGCCTTTTTACTGCATGTTCATTTCAGTTCGTATATTCTTATACACCGTGTTGTCTGAATAACAAAATGCAACAATAAGCTAATATATAAAATTTAGGGTTAAGAATCTCTGACCATTTTTAAATATAATTTTAAAAAAAGGCCAGTTGAGCTAGGTTTGAAAGAAAAGATGGGATTTTCCAGTGTGGAGGTGATGGTATTATACTACTTATTTGAGGGAAATGCCCTCTCAACTTCATCTAGATTCATAGGGAATCTACCCTGTCTGTCTCGTGCTTGGGTGAAAAATTGGCCTCTGTTATTCCTCTGTTTCTACTGGTGTTGTGGATTGAATTGTGAACCCCTAAAATGTGTATCAATTTGGCTAGGCCATAGTTCCCAGTATTGTTTGATTGTCCACCATTTTGTCATCTGATGTGATTTTCCTGTGTTGTAAATCCTACCTCTATGATGTTAATGAAGTGGGATTATGGGCAGTTATGTTAATGAGGCAGGACTCAATCTACAAGATTAGATTTTGTCTTAAATCAATATCTTTTGAGATATAAAAGACAGAAGCAAGCAGAGAGACAGAGGGATCTCATACCACCAAGAAACTAGTGCCAGGAGCACACAGTGTCCTTTGGACCTGGAGTCCCTGCGCTGAGAAGCTCCTAGATCAGGGGAAGATTAAGGACAAGGACCTTCCTCCAGAGTCCAGAGAAAGACTTCCCCTGGAGATGACGCCCTGAACTTGGACTTGTCACCTGCTAGACTGTGAGGAAATAAATTTCTCTTTGTTAAAGCCATCCACTTGTGATATTTCTGTTAGAGCAGCACTAGATGACTAAGACAACTGGGAACATACTACCTTTTATGGTTTTTGAGCATATCCCTCCTTAAGGAATGAAAGGGTAAAAGGTGAAAAAAATAGCAAAAAAAATTGGGTAAAAAAAAAAAAAAGAACAGCGGAGGAGAGGAGCTTGGTATAAAACAAAGAACCCTGCCTTGGGAATATAATCCTGGTGTTCAAAACCCAGGTCTGATATTTGTTAGTAGTGACCTAGGGCTTCTTGGAATTTTAGTGTCATTGTATTCAAAGCAGCCCTGGTAGTGCAGTGGTTAAGTGATACAGCTGTTAACCAAAAGGTTGGCGGTTCGAATCCACCAGTCACTCCTTGGAAACTGTGGGGCAGTTCTACTCTGTCCTATAGGGTTGCTATAAGTCGGAATTGACTGGATGGCAAAGAGTTTGTTTGTTTTTTTTGTTTGTTTTTTGTTTTGTATTCAAAACAGTATCTTAATAACCTTTGCCTCAAAGGATGTTTAAAATGTTCTAGTTACATAGTTTATGTGAAAATGTGAGTGAAATGTAATAAGCTCTCAATACATTTTAGTTTCTTTTTTTTTTTTTTAATGTTTTTTTTTTTTTCCCAATGAGCGTGTGGATTCCTTTAGACCAAGGACTCTGTTTTAACCTTCTTTATAAAAGAGGGCTTAGCATGTTTGTTTTTCCCATAGGGTTTCCACAGAGTGGGTGGTGGATTCGAACTGCTGACATTTTGTTTAGCAGTCGAAATCTTAACCACTGCACCACCAGGGCTCCTGTTGCTACTTAGTGATAATTTGAAGATAATTTACAGAAAAGGTGAAACAACATGGAAGGAGATGGAGAAGAACAGATGGTTAGAGAGGGAAAGGGGTTGACCTTCTGGAATACCTTCAGTAGATGGCTCTGAAAGTTCTCTTTTCAGTACAGACTTGCCTTTGTTACGTTAAGCTTTTCGTTCAGTAAATTTTTTAAATTTTTTTCCCTCTACCTTCCAGATAATGAGTCCAGTTCTGAATAACAGCTTTTTTTCCTTTTTTTAAATTGAATATTTTATTTTTCAATTTAGCTAAAGCCAACGCTGGGAACATTTGTGCTATTTACTGAGAGTTAAAGATTCACATACAAAATCATGAATCAACATGCACACACACACTTCAAACTCTATACATGTTGGTAAATTCATTTTTAAAATATATATGTGTGTGTGTGTGTGTGTAATTTGAAACCTAAGCCTTATTGGGGAAACTCACAAATTAACTGAGGCGAAATAATTGCTTTCCTTTCGCTCTGTTTTTCCAAGAGGGCTGACACACGCTGACGTGAGGAGATATGACCTCCTCCATGTGTTTTCCATGAGGAATAGGGCTGTTGTACAGCCACTGAGTTAAAAGCAAGCTTCATTCCCTTGTGTTCAAAAGTAATTTAAAAAATGAGCCAGAGGAATCAGGACTGCTATTTCTCAGTCTGCTTTAACCATTGACAGGCTATTTTTATACCAACTCTAGAGAAGTCCAGGCGAGGCAGACACCCCAGAAAATACTGGGAAAACACTTACTTTCACATGAGTATTACGTTATGCTCACTCACATATTCTAATAACATAATTCCTACTTCAAATTTAAACAACTTTTCTTCTTCAGCTGCCGCTAAGGTACTCGGTCCTTCCAAGGAAGCTAAGGCCGCCCTGGGGGCGAGGCCCACACTTTGTCTGCCAACTAGCACAGTGCCTGGCCCCTGCCAGCACAGCACGCCAACACCATGGCCTCCATCTCTGAGCTCATCTGCATCTACTCTGCCCTCATCCTGCATGACCATGAGGTGACCATCATGGAAGTTAAGATCAATGCCCTCATTAAAGCAGCCGGTGTAAATGCTGAACCTTTCTGGCCTGGCTTGTTGTCAAAGGCCCTGGCCAACACAACCACCTCTGCAATGTAGCGGCTTGTGGAAGTGCCCCAGAAGCCCACGCTGCACCTGCGGGAAGACCTGCGCCCTCCACCGCTGCTGTCCCAGCCGAGCAGAAGAAAGTAGAAGCATAGAAAGAAGAATCTTTGAAGAGACAGATGATAACATGGACTTTGGTCTTTTTGACTAAACCCTTTTTGTAACATGTTCAATAAAAAGCTGAACCACTTGATTTAAATTAAGGTGACACTATCTCTACTTTGTGTTCTGATGAACACATTGAGGTATCACTTTCTCTGAAAAATACCCAGGTATCTAAATGAGGTCAACATCATTACTGTCTCATTACTTTTCTTGCCTAAAATTCACATACTTGGATCTTGCACTGGGTTGTCTCCTTGAAAGAAAATCCTGTTATTCAATATAGAGCAAAGATTTATCTTTGTATAACTCTACAATTGAGGAAGTTAAAGATTTTATTTTGTTGTTTTGATGAAATTTATTGTAAAATTGTAACTAACGGTCAATACTGCAAAGAAACTGAGTAATGTTAGTTTTATGTTTTGAAAGAATACATTTACTTTTTTACTATATCTTACTTTTATTTTTTTCAGATATTCTAATAGTTTGATTCAAAGATCAGGTGGGATGTAATTTATTAGCCATAATAGCTCTTTGAGCCTTGGTTTACTAAAAGATGTTGCTAAAATTATTGAGCAATATAGTGTTTGGGAAAGAGACTTTTAGATCTGAAGATATTACCACTGAATGTGAAAATATAGACTTTATTGTGAATAAGAGATAAAATGTCTTCTGGTGTTTAAATAGCTTTATTTAGCTAGCCTGTATCCCCTTTGATTATGCATTTCTAAAGAAGATTTTAAAATAGCTTAAATCCAAAGGAAAGAACAAACATTTTCTTTAAAAAGAAAGTTAATATTTCCTTGAGCGTGTTCTTTTCCTTATGAACACACAGACAGATATTTACGCAGTTCTGTATCAAGTCTCTGAAATTTAAACCTATTTTATCAAATGGGCAACATCAGTTAAGTGTAAAAATGAAGGTATTTTTGCATGAGAAAAGTCACGTTGAGTTTGTGCAACTTTTGCAAGTACACGTTTCCACTCTTAACTAATGTTCATAGAGTGAGACACATTTGAGGATACAATAAAAGAGAAATCCTTCCTCCCTCTCCCTTTTTTTCTAAAAGTGTCCACCATTTGGGATGTTTCTAATATAATTCAACTTAATTTGCTTAGTAATAGCAGTTGCTGCCTAGGTTGCATGCTAGTGACTTGTTGGTTTATGTCATCGCAAATAATACTGCTAGAAATAAGACACCTGCTTCACTGATTCTTAATAGCAAAGCCTCTTGTATCTATATGCCTTAAACATGATTTTCATTAAGGAAAAGGAGATCAATACTGTATGTTTGAGTATGTGTATTATGTGTATAAACATGTACATTTCAATCTCCTGTTTAATGCATAAACGCTAACCTGAACTCTGGATTAACATATATTTAATGTGTCAATAGTTGAAAGATCATTATGCCTGCTAGCTAAAAATTATTTTTTCTCCAATATTGAGATAAGAAACAGACCAACTTCAGTAGAGAATTGAAATTATTGGGTCATTTAGATTCATCCAAATTCCACCCAAGCAGCAGCCATTCTTGACTAACAACTTCCTCCCCACTCTGCAGCCCCCTCCCAGCAATTCTTTTTTTTTTCCATTTTTTTTATTGGTGTAATTAAATGAAGTTTACATTTCAAGTTAGTCTCCCATACAGAATTTTTTTTTTAACATACATTGTTATGAGGCCCCAACTGCTCACCCCATTCTGCGACAGCACACTCCTCCCCTACGCCCCTGATTCCCCATGAACATTCAACCAGCTCCTAACTCTCTCTGCCTTCCCCTCTCACCTCTGGACAGAAACCCCTCCTTTGGTCTCTTATATCTACTTGTCTAAGAGGCACATTCTTCACAAGTATCAGTTTATGTCCCACAGTCCAGTCCAATCCCTGTCTGAAGAGTTGGCCTCGGAAATTGTTTTAGTTCTGGGGTGATGGAGAGACCAGGGGCCATGCTTTGTGGGGTGCCTCCAGTCTTAGTGAGACCATTAAGTCTGGTCTTACTAGAATTTGAGTTCTGCATCCCATCGTTCTACTGCTCCATCAGGGACCCTCTAGTTCTTCTGGTCTCAGGCTGACGAAGTCTCTGGTTTATGTGGCCCATTCTGTTTCTTGGGCCAATGCTTTCCTTGTGTCTTTGGTGTTCTTTGTTCTCCCCTCCCAGCAATTCTTAACTAAAAACAGATTTTTAAAATATAAACCAATGCCTTAGAACGAGATTCATTTCTCTTACAATGTAAATCCTCTAGAAATGTTGGAAGTGGTGGCTCATGAGAAGTAGGATTGTTTTTCACTGGCTTATAGCGTTTAATGTTGAGGCTGAAACAGCAATTATATTCTTCATAAAACTACAATTTAGTGACTTCTGACCTTTTCCTCATCTGGTCCCCAAGTATTTCTCATTCCAATAGTAATAGCCTACAGAGAAGAAGAAAAAAAAAAAAAAAAAAGATCCACATTTACAAGAATATAGCTTCTGGCAAGCATCATTTTAAAGAATTCACTTCCTGGCTCACGGTTTACATGACCTGTCTTCTCTTGCTTTCTTCTTTCCCTCCACCCTTCCCCCTCTTCTCTTCATGGCAAGCTACATGTTAACTATTACATTCACTGCTGCTTCCTGCCTGCTTTGCTTTCTATTTTCATATCCATGGGAATGGAATCTGCTCAGAGCTATCAGGTCAATATCCCCTCTCCCCACCCTCCCACTGTTGCTACTATACCAGTCACCCTTGATTTAGGGCATAATTAATATAATTAACTAATTAAAAAATAAAAACACATCATTATATACAAGCTGAGTTAACCACTGTATTGTATCATTAGACATGCCTTGTTGGGTTTTTAAGCTATTATTTAAATTAAAAAGAACTGTATATGTTAAGGCCTTATTTTCCTTTTGGGATACAAAATATATGGTCCTATTCTTAACTGAGGAATTATTTTATCTTACTATTTGTGATACTATTTTGTATACCTTGTACTCTATTCTTTCAATAACCTAAAACTTTGAGGTCATATGTATAAAGAACTATATTTTGTTCTATTAGGAAATGGGAGAATGAATTTTGTAGTAAAAATTAAGGAAAAAAATTAATTTAGTTCAAGCAAACTTTGGTTTATAAAACCGAAGCATCCTTGAAAAGTTAGAGACAAAACACAAGAGAATCAATCACACTGGTAAATATAGAGTACATTTTCAGTTGTTTTATTTTTAGGTCAATAGGAATTCTAAGTAATTTCTCCAGTTTGAGAAAATTTCTATTTAAATGTAAAATTACATATCTCCTCCTTAAAAAATATTTAGCGCAAAAGGAAAAGAGCAACAACAATTTAACCCTGCAATTCTATTCATTATCTTTTTATATTATCTACACCAATGTTTTTTTCAAACAAAAATTGAGTTTAGAAACACTTGTTTTCAACTGTATAGGAGTGAGTACAATTAACTCTTGATTTTTTTTAAATTAGGTGAAAGAAAATTAACTCCATACTAGCTTTTGGTTGATAACTTGGCCATTCTATTCTCTTGGTCTTGCCTCTTACTATGATTATTTTTTTCTATTACGGCTACTATGTGGTTAGTTATTTTCACATTTTTCCATTCAAATTCTAGAGAAAAGAATATACAACTAACTCAGCATATTACCATTTTCCCTGTTTGACATAATTTTCTGTACAAGACACTAGCAAATTTGCAGACATAGGTTCCTGTCTCTGGTAAAATCCGTGGTCACACTTTGTTCATGGAGTGCCCTAGGTTCTTTTTCAGTAGGTATTTTGAGGAGGGTAGTTTCGCTTAGAAAAGTTGGATGGATACAGTGAGTTCTGAAATCAAAATACAGTGAAACTTGTCAGAGCCGGAACTCGAGGGGACTGCCTTGGTTTTCCAGGTCTCGAAAATTTTCTGTCTTTGAGAGGGTGCAGTCTTATCACTTTTCTATTTCTATTAGTGAAACTATTTTTGTTTTCCTTCTCTGACAGTTTCCACCTTACACAGGTTCAGGCTTTTGCAGGTTTGACTTTAGTTTGAACAGTAGGGGAGGCTGTGGAAGGAACTGCACAAATTTTTCTGAGCTGAAGCAAAGATTGCCACAGAGAAGGGATGTGGCAGAGGTGAGACCACAAGAGGCCTCATGAAAGGCCTTGAAAGGTCTCAACAGCCAGGATGTACAATCTGACAGTGAGCCTAAACACTATGGGAAAGCTGCTCTAATTATCTCACATTTGTGTTTTAAAATCTGAGATTCATACAGGTTAAGTGAATTTCCTGAATTCTGAATTTCATGCATTGAGCAAATAAGGGTCAGAACCAGGACAAAAATTCCAGTTCTCTTTCTACTCTACACAGTTCTACTGTGTCCTATATGGTCACTATGAGTCACAATTGACTCGAAGACAATGGGTTTGGTTTTGATTTTCTTTTTTTAAATTTTTTTAAATTGTACTTTAGATGAAGGTTTACAGAACAAATATTTTCTCATTAAACAGTCAGTACACATATCATTTTATGACATTGGTTAACAACCCCACGACATGTCAACACTCTCCCTTCTCGACCTTGGAGGACTTTTTTTTGGTGAAAATATACATAGCCAAAGTTACACCATTTCCAAAGTTTCTACATGTACAATTTAGTGACATTGATTACATTCTTCCAGTTGTGC
>NW_004444075.1:6315230-6348413 GCF_000243295.1 Trichechus manatus latirostris
CCCTTGGGTTCCCTATCACCAGCTTTCCTGTCCCCTCCTGCCTTCTAGTATTTGTCCCTGGACTGCTGTGCCTCATTAGAACCATTTTGTTTTATGAGGGCGTCCAATCCCTGGCTGAACAGTGAAGTTCGGGAGTGACTTCACCACTGAGCTAAAAGGGTGTCTGGAGGCCATACTCTTAGGGTTTCTCCAGTCTGTCAGGCCAGTAAATCTGGTCTTATTTTTGTGAGTTAGAATTTTGTTCTACATCCTTTTCCAGCTCTGTCCAGGACCCTCTACTGTGATCCCAGTCAGAGCAGTCAGTGGTGGTAGCTGGGCACCATCTAGCTATACTGGACTCAGTCTGGTGGAGGCCGTGGTAGCTGTGGTCCATTAGTCCTTTGGACAAATCTTTTCTTTGTATCTTGTTCTCTTCATTCTCCCTTGCTCCTGAAAGTGTGAGACCAGTGGAGTATCTCAGATGGCTGCTCATAGGCTTTTAAGACCCCGGATGCTATTCACCAAGGTAGAATGTAGAACATTGTCTTTATAAACTGTGTTATGCCAATTGAGGTAGATACTCCCTGAGACCATGGTCCCCACCCCCTGCACCCAGCAATTCAGTCCCTCAGGGAGTTTGGAAGTGTCTATGGGGCTTCCATGACCTTTGCTTGTACAAGTTGTGCTGGCTTAACCACTATTGTGTACTGTCATACCCTTCACCAAAGTTACCACTTATCTATTGTCTATTTAGTTCCCCCCCATCCTTTGTAACCAACAAAGATTGTTTCTTTTTGTGTGTAAACTTTTACACGAGTTTTTACAGTAGAGGTCTCATACAGTATTTGTCCTTTTGTGATTGACTTATTTCACTCAGCGTAATGTCCTCCAGTTTTATCCATATTATGATATACTTCACAGATTCATCACTGTTCTTTATCTTTACATAATACTCCATTGTATGTATGTACCATAGTTTCTTTATCCATTCATCTTTTGATGGGCATCTAGGTTGTTTCCATCTTTTTGCTATTGTGATACGGTGCTGCAATGAGTATGGGTGTGCATATGTCTATTTGTGTGACAGCTCTTATTTCTCTAGGATATATTCTTAGGTGTAGGATTGCATTTTGCAGTGCCTTTTTTTTTTTTTTTTTTGTGGTGCTGATGTTTTCTTTGTTCCTCTTACTCTCCTGTGCTGAGTGCCTTTTGTTTGTGGATTTTTTTTTTAATTTCTTCTGTCTTTGTAAGTTTTGTTTTTACTGAGACTTTATGTTTTTCTTCTTTATTTTGATGAATAGGTTTGTTAACTTTCTTTGTGGTCACCTTGGAATTTACCTTTATCTTCCTAGATTTGAACCAGTCTATTATTACTTAGTATTGCCTTGCCTTCCTCTCCATTAGAAGGGTCTATAACCACACCATTTATTCCCTCTTTTATTGTTTTGATGCTGTTGTCATTTACAGATTAACCTCTCTGGTTCCCTGTTGTAATTCTTTTGGTTTTGCACAGTCCTTAAGAGTTCATTTCCTGGGTTGGTATCTGGCTAGCACAAGTCTGTGTCCTATATTCAGTCTGTGGTCTGATGTTGTTTGTTCTCAGATCAAAGGACTCACTTTAATAAGTCTTGTAAGTTTGCTTTGGTTTTTACATAGTCCCTTAATGTCTCTTTATCTGGAAATGACCTAATTTCACCATCATATTTGAATGAGAGTTTTGCAGGATATGTTATTCTTGGCTGGCAATATTTTTTTTCTTTCAAGGTTTTATATATGTCATCCCATTGCTTTCCTGCTTTCATGGTTTCAGCCAAATAATCCAGGCTTAGTCTTATTGTTTCTCCTCTGTATGTGACTTTTGTTTTTTCGAGCTGCTCTCAGGATTCATTGTCTTTGGTTTTAGTGAGTGTGATTATGATATGCCTTGGTGATTTTCTTTTGGGGTCTATCCTATATGGAGTTGGTTGAGCTTTTTGGATGGTCAGCTTTTCATCTTTCATGATATTGGGGAAGTTTTCTGTCAGCAATTCTTCAGTGATCCTCTCTGTGTTTTCTGTTTTCTCCCTCTGTTCTGGAACTCTGATCACTCACAGATTTTTGCCTTTGATTCTATCCCACATAATTCTCAGGGTTTCTTCATTTTGCTTAGTTCTTTATTTTCTGAATTTTCCTCAAACAGAGTTGGGTCCAAGTGTTTGTCTTCAATTTCACTGATCCTGTCTTCCATCGTTTCAAACCTGCTCCTCAGCCCTTCTAGGACACTGTTGATTTCTGAAATCTTGTTCTTTATCTTTTGGATTTCTAATTGTTCTTTTTGTATGATTTTTAGTTGTGAATTTATTTTAGCATTTTGTTCCTGTATTATTTTCTTGAATTCTTCCAATTTTTTGTCTGTATTTTTCATGAATTTGTCTGCCTTTTCCATGAATTTGTCTATTTTTTCCTTATTTTTGTTTGCTTTCTGCTGCAACTCTTGGATAATTCTGAATATTATAGATTTGAATTCCCTATCAGTTAGGTCTAGTGCCTTTTCTTCTACTGGAAGGTCATCTGGGGTTTTGTTTTGGACACCTACTGGATCCATCCTGCCCTTTTTTTGTAAATGTTTTGATGGTGTCTGCTAACTTTGGGGCATTCAGTGTTTATTTTCATTTTTTGATTGTAGATTTTCTCGATTTTGATTTTCTTGACATTCATTATAGAGTTTAATAGAAATAGTTATGGTTTTCACTATTTCTGGAAAAATTTCAGCCATTATCTCTACATCATCTTTATTCTCTCTATTCTCCTTTCTCAAACTCCTATTAGAAATCTGTTAGACCTTCCATTCTATCGTCCACATCGTTTGACAGCTGTTTCATAGTTCTCTTTTCTTTGTCTCCCTTTGCAGCTTTTAGATTGTTTCCTCAGTTCTACATTCTAGTTCATTAATGCCCTTTTCTTGTGTCTCTAATCAGCAGTTTAGCCTGTCTGTAGAATGTATACTTTCCCTTTCTATGCTTTTACTTTGAATAGATTTACGTGGTCCTTTATCTTCTTCGAATCTTTTTCATTCAGAGTTGTTTTACATTACAATTTAGCTTCCTTCTTGTAGCATTTTAACAATTGTTATCTTAAATTTTAAAATTATATGTTATATTTTCTGTTATTTCAAATTCTTAGAGAGCTAATTTTGTTACTTGATATATTGCTTGTTAGTGTGGCTCAAAAGTTTTCACAGAGATAACATCTTCAAACAACTCTCCTTTCCTCCTAGCAATCACAATTGCCCTGGATTGTGGAGTGTCCCTATAAAGCAGCATTGGACTTTTTTCTTCTAAATAGCTCAGGATGACCTCCTCTAGACTACTTTGTATGTTCTTAAGTTTGAGTTTGACATCATGCAATACTGCAAATTTAGACCTACTACTCCCATGTGTGGAGCCCTGGTGGCGCAGTCGTTAAGAGCTCGGCTGCTAACCAAAAGTCAGCAGTTTAAACGCAGCAGCCACTTCTTGGAAACCATATAGGGCAGTTCTACTCTGTCCTATAGGGTCACTATGAGTAAGAACTGACTTGGTGGCAATGGGTTTACTCCCATGTGTACTTCAAAGCTTTGGTCTGATT
This sequence comes from Trichechus manatus latirostris, assembly GCF_000243295.1. Taxonomy (NCBI): domain Eukaryota; kingdom Metazoa; phylum Chordata; class Mammalia; order Sirenia; family Trichechidae; genus Trichechus; species Trichechus manatus. Next base: position 6,318,816 of record NW_004444075.1, read on the forward strand.
TTTCACAGGAGACTCTTGTACATGAAACCCTGGGTAGAGGCAAACAGCTTCTTGTTTTTTAGGGCTAAAGTTTCTTTTCTTTTCTTTTTTTTTTCTCCTTTGTTCATAGAGGCTACATACACTCCAGGGTTTTTACATAGGTTTCATTTCCAGGTCCATGCCTTCACTGTTGTTTTTGGACCCAAAAAATTGCAGACCCTGTGATTAGGGTCCTTATCAGATCAGAGAATCCCTGGGCTACTGTGCGACTGTGAGTTTTATCACATATTTAGTAGGCTCCTTCTCTGTGATATCTGGAGATTACTCTCTTTCTTTAGAGCTGATCTTTTTCCCTCTTCTCTCTCTCGCTCATTCTCTCTCTCATATTTTGTTTAGTTTTTCTCTATGTTGACGGAAGAGTTTAGGGCAGTAATGTTGCTGGAAGTCACTTAACATTTGACTGAATTACATTAATACAATCACAACTTCTGTTTCTCTCTCTAACCTCTGCCTTCTCCAATCCATGACACACACTGCTTCAAGGTTCTTTTTCCGAAAGAATAACTGTTAGCATGTCACACACCGAGAAATGGTAGTTTTTGTCTGTTATTTTTGCTAATCTAATGTGTGAGGCCACACTTAACATGAGGATGAGCATGTAGTTCAAAGCACTACAAAAAGTGTTCTAAACACAGAGAATATTTCTTCTTAACTATGAAAATAATCATTAAGAGGTCACTATACTAAATCATATCAGAAGTGAGGATTATTTATAGCTATAACAGCTGAGATTCTGCATCAAAGTAATGATTAGCAATTAGTGCCTCTTTAAAGAGTTCACTTAAATTTTATGGACTTTCAGGCAGATTACTTGGAGTAGCTCATTGGTGATACACAGACCTTGTTTCTAAACCTTCAGAAAGTGATGTAGGCTTAACTCTTTGTTATCTATTCTAAAAGAAGGATAGAGTAACATATCTTATCTAAACCATTTTGATTTATTATGTATGAAACTGGTTGATCTTTTTTGGCATAAAATCTCACCAATAATTTATTCAATGGGAATCCATTAATATGAAAATGGGTTTGAGTCTCCTCCCTAACATAGGTTCTTTCTCTTAGGCTGTAGATCTCTTCCAGGTATTTATCATTCTATATGGTATGTATTCTAAAGGCTCACCCATGACTCATCTACAGGATTGTATAGTTTTATTAGTAAAAATAAAATAATGGAATAGTACATTATGCATATAATGTACTGTACGTTCTATATACATAGTGTACATATATATATATATATATATATAATGTACTATTCCATTGTTTTACATATATCATGGAGGCATTGGTGATCCAGTGGTAGAATTCTACTCTTCCATGATGGAGATCCACCCATCTGTCAGTGGAGGTTCTATGTTGCTATGATGCTGAACAGGTTTCAGCAGAGCTTCACGGCTAAGACTGGAGAAAGATCTGGTAATCTACTTCCAGAAATCAGCTAACAAAAACCCTATGGATCACAATGATCAATGCCCAACCTGTCTTGGGGATAGCACATGATCTGGCAGCATTTCGTTTTGCTCTGCATGGGTTTGCCGTGATTTGTGGGGCCAACTCAACTGCTGGTAACAACAAAAATATAATGCATACAATTGTAAAGTCTTTCTGATTTTCAATTTAATATTTACAACAATCCTAAGAGTAAGGCACAGCTATTAACATAATTTTATAGATAAGACTTGTTGAAGATCACACAGCTGGTAAGTGGCACAGCCAGATTTGACCTGAACACTGCCTCCTGATCCTATGCACTTGACCACTGCTTCCTAGCTCCAACCAAGCATTCCACTATGTGAGCTAATTGCAACTGCTCTATTGAACTAAATGATTTAGCCTTCAATTTAGATACAGCTCTAGTCATTTTGAGATATTTTTGATGAACAACTTACTGATATGATTGTGTCTCTGCTACAGAATTATTTCATTAGACTTGATAATCTCCAGAAGGAATTTTAAAAATCTATTATCCAAGTAATCTCTTTATATAGGAAAATAAGTTTGGTATTGATTCACCCCTTAACTTATGACATCAGAGAAAAACTGATTAGAAAATTTAAAAATTAACCCATGGGGGCAATTAAAAGAGAAAAGAAATGGTTAATTTTGTTAATGCACATCCCACTTGGTAACATGCAGATGTTCACAAAGTAATTGAAGAAATAAATTTTATCCCCTCAACTGATGAAATGCACTCACTACTGGCTGTTCCTCCTGTTGCAGGGCTTTTTATCTATCTGACTGTAGGGGATGAGAAAATCAACCAATATGAAAAACTTCTTCAGTTAAATGGAAGAAAACACCTTTTCACAAATTTCAGACTCAAGTAACTGAGCTTCATCATAAACTCAAAGACGAAAAACAAATGACAGTTGCTATGTCAAATCTGGGAAACCCTGGTGGTGTATTGGTTAAGTGCTAAGGCTACTAACCAAAAGGTAAGCTGTTCAAATTCACCAGGTGCTCCTTGGAAACTCTATAGGGCAGTTCTACTCTGTCCTATAGGGTTGCTATGAGTCCAAATCGACTCGACAGCAATGGGTTTGATTTTGGGTTTTAGGTCAAATCTGTGTTTAAAATGACCAAATTTCAATGTTTTAAACATGGCTGTCATTATCAGATGAACTCAGGTGGCATAAAATATGATTCAGATTCCCTAAGGATGTATTTTATAATGTGGTATGTGTTAGGTTCTTTCATTTCCCAAAAGGTGATTAGAAGACTGGGGACTAGAAAAATGGTGTGCTTGACAAATCTTTTGAGTTTCGCACCCCCGTTACCCCTTTTTGCATTTAAACTGATCATTTACTGGCAGCAGATGGGTAATAGGATGAAAGTTTTCAATGCGGTGTGGTGGGGATATATGTTTCCAGACACAACATGAGAGAGTACAAAGCGGCATTCTTAATGCGATTAACAAAGAGCCATGGAATCTGCTATCAATCTTCCTTGTTACTGTCACAGTACTTTCCAGGACTGTTAAAGAAACTACAATAGCTGAATGCATGTAACACATGCAGATGGGGACTTGCCTCAGGCAGTTCAGCAGAATTTAGTAGGAGTCCACTTTTTTAATTTCTATTTTCTGAGTCACCACCATCAGTCTGACATTGTCATCTCAGAAGTCCTCCTACCTAATGGTGACATGGCAAATTCAGGCTTGGCTGTGCCATCATGCCATAACCATATTTGCTGCATTTGAAAATCTTGACATAGAAAGTATACTTCACTGAGATTAGAACTAAATTACAAGATAAAATTGTTTTAATCTGTTTGGAGGGGACCGTTTTTTTTTTTTCCTTGTAGAATAAGGAAATCCCTTCCTCAGTTTCAATTTTTTCTAACTGTAGAAAGGAAATAAGAAAACATACTTCTATCATGAGAATTATTGTGGAAATGACATTCTAATTTACTCATTATTTTGATAAAAAGTGTGAACAATTCCTGTGAGCTGCTATTTGTAGGTTGTTGTTAATTATAAAAGGCAAGAGATGTGGAGGAGTCATTTCCAGTAGTATCTAGGCTGAGGGGAGATTTATTTGCTTATTTATCATTTGTTTTAACTTATGCTTTAATAAGAAGTTTCTAGCTTTGAGTAGGACTCAATCTGGTCCCAATCAGAACCAGAATATTAAAGGTTGAAGATTTGCTAAAGAAAGTCTTAGATAATAATGATTGTATTTTCTACAAATTTAAACTATGGATGGATTTTGTTAGGCGTTCATTACTGCTAAACCAAGGTTGTATTTGGAGTCTCTGGGTGGTGGAAATGGTTAAGCACTTGGCTGATAACTGACAGGTTGGAGTTTCGAGCCCACTCAGAGGGCCTTTGGAAGAAAGGTCTAGCAATCTATTTCTGAAAAATCAGCCATTGAAAACCCCAAGGGGTACATTTCTACTCTGACACACATGTTGTCTCTCTGAGTCAAAACTGACTTGAAGGAAATTAAAAAAAAAAAAAATAGTGACCAGTAGGGTACTATTTAACCCCTCATGGATCCTATTTCCAGTTTGGAGGAGAAAGGAAAAACCAGCCTAGGTGGAGGGTCTGGTGTCCCTTTGAAGAGATAAAAAAGTAAATAAATGGATGACACCTAAGATACATATTTAGATGAAACAGAAACTGGGAGATGTCATTTGATTTAACACAGTCATCTACATACAGTAGGAGAATAGATAATATTTAGAATATGTATGGGAGCTTAGGTTAAAGATGAGAAGAGTAGAAAGAGCTTGGAAGGAAAATATTGAAATTGAGAAACCCCAAATGGTACTAACACGCAATAGAAAGGAATAGAAAATGTATTTAGTAGTAATGGAGACATCAATGAGATTTGATAGCTTGTATTTGCAGGTATCCAATCAACATCTTCCAGCTTTCTCCAACAGTGATCAGATTAGCAAGAGCATTGAGAGATTAACTGGGCAGTTATTACAGAAAGTAAAGACCATGAAAGATTCTGGAGTAGAGCAGAACTGTGAAAGGAGGTCAAGTCCCTGGGTGGTTGATAGACAGAGGACAAAATGGAACACAGAAATTAGCATAGAAAGTAAAGACAAAATTCATCTTATGAGAATCTGAGAGATAGCAGACTAATAATTAAAGTTCAAGAGTTCAGAAAAGGAAATTTCTGAAATTATGATCTTATAAACAGAAGAGATTAGATTAATGATTACACCAAATATGTGGACTGTTTCTATCATAAATATTGTATCATTATCAAAATTCATAGACACTGAGAAATCAATGAACAATAAGGCTCAGATATGAAGCCACCATATTTAAATAAGATTGGATATTTATTTTTAAGTAGAAGGTCAGTGAAAAAGAGGAAGACCCTGATGGATTGACACAGTGGCTGCAACAATGGGCTCAAGTATAACAACGACTGTGGGAATGATGCAGGGCCGGGCAGTGTTTCGTGTTGTTGTGCGTAGGGTCACCATGAGTCGGGAGCAACTCAAGGATACCTTACAACAACATACAAATTTACCAGAGCCCTGGTGGTGCAGCGGTTAAGAGCTCAACTACCAACCAAAAGGTTGGCAGTTTGCATTCACCAGCTGCTCCATGGAAACCCTATGGGGCGGTTCTACTCTGTACTATAGGGTTGCTATGAGTCAAATTGACTCAAGGGCAACACATTTGGTTTGGTTTATACATATTTACAGGGGTTCCTAGGTGGCACAAATGGTTAAGTGCTGGACTACTAACCAAAAGGTTGATGATTCAAACATACCCAGAGGTGTCTTTGAAGTAAGGCCTGGCCAGCTGCTTCCAGAATATCCCAGCTATTGTCATGGAGTCAGTTTCAACTCATAGCGACCCTACAGGACAGAGTAAAACTGCCCTACAGGGTTTCCAAGGCTATAATCTTTACAGATGTAGATTGCCACATTTTTCTCCCAGGGAGTGACTGGTGAGTTTCAACCACCAACTTTTCAGTTAGCAGCTGAGAGTTTAACCACTGAGCCACCAGGGCTCTCCAAAATGTCACAGCCTTGAAAATCCTATGGGGCAGTTCTCCTCTGCACACGTGAGGTCACAATGAGTCGAAACTGACTCGATGGCAACTAACAACAGCAACATACATATTTAGATAGGATTTCCACGGAGTGGCTGGTGGATTCCAACTGCCAAGCTTTTGGTTAGCAGCCAGACGCTTAACCACTGAGCCACCAGGACCCCAAACCAAATCCATTGCTGTCCAGTCAATTCCGACTCTGTCCCATAGGGTTTCCAATGAGCAACTTGGTGAATTCAAACTGCCAAACTTTTTGGTTAGCAGCTGTGCCACCAAGGCTGTGGTACATAGTTCTAGCCTTATTTATTCCCAGTACATGCTTGCGTATTAATTTCACTCAAAGGATAGTTTAAGGGCAAAAAAAAAAAAAAAAAAAAATTATTTTTAGGAATTTTTCTTCTAACCAAGGCATTAAACCAATCTGAGCTATTCCCTAAGAGAGGAGTTAGTCTTCCCGAATTATTTGCTTTCTTACGTAGAAGAGGGAAGGATGAGAATCTTCTATGATTTTTAAAAATAATATTACCACCCTCCCTTTAATTACATCTTTTTCATAGCCTGCCTCCCTCCACCAAACCCTGAAGAAACTGTAGGCTCTAATGCTTGCTTTTTATATTCATTTATGACCATTTGGTAATTCACTTTCTCTTTACTTTTTTTTTTTCCCTCTGACACTTTAATCCTGCTGACATCTTTGAACACATAATGAAAAACAGCTCTGCCTTTTCCTGCTTGTCTCTTTTCTGAGTACTATGGCAACGGATGCTAGTTGACTTAGTAAAACTTGAAAATGTCACTTTGCTCTTCTCTCTTTGATGAATGTACATTCATGAATACAGCTCGATGCAAAAGCAATTAAAGGCAGCTTTAAGAAGCACTATAACCAAAGTCACCCTCAGATGAAATTCCCCAGGTGTTGTATTCAGAGCAAAACATGGGAAGCCATTCCCGGTATTAAAAAGACAAGCCTTTCTGTCTCAGAGAATGATTAGCAATCACTGTTAGAAACTTTTTTTTCTAAACACAATGATTTCTGTAAATAAATCCTAATTCCAAATCATTGAATTCCCTTTGAATGTATTTTTTCCTCCAAACTACAAGAGTCCATCAAAAACATACAATGAGGAAGAAACAAATTTTTTAACAGACATAAAAACAAATTACAACTTAAACCTAATTTCACTGACACATGTAATAGAAACACACACACACACTAAACTTTAACTTAGCTAATTTCGAGAAGTTGCAATACAAAAACATATTAAAGAATATGGTTTGAGATATAATGGCAAATCTTTGCCTATCAAACAGGAATTGATTCTATTTTATTTAACTACTATCCCCAAAATCATTATATATATAACAGTAATAACAATAGTAATATTGGATATTTATTATTTTTGCATTCATATGAAAAATAACGGTGTATTTGAGTATAGGTTTTTCATTGTCTATATATTTTCTGGTATTGTACTTTCTTTTTAATCAATAATACCATGTTAATTAACATATTTGTTTTGTTAGCTACCTTTGTTTCAGCCCTTGACCCATGGCAACCCCATGCACATGGAAACAAAACGCTGCCCCGTCCTGTACCATTCTGACGGTCAGTTGTAGACTGGACTATTGTGAGCCATAGGGCTTTCATCAACGGATTTTCAGAAGTAGATCATCAGGGCTTTCTTCCTAGTCCATCTTAGTCTGTGAGCTGCTATTTGTAGATTCTTGTTAATTATAAAAGGCAAGAAATGTGGAGGCGTCATTCAAAGTAGTATCTAGGCTGCAGGAGGTTTATTTGCTTATTTATCATTTGTCTTAACTTAGGCTTTAATAAGTTAATAATATGTTCAGCACCATAGCAACATGCATGCCTCCATTGGCAGACAGGCGATGGCTGTGCATGAGGTGCATTAGCCAAGAATTAAACCTGGGATTCACACATGAAAGGTGAGAATTTCACCACTGAACCACCATTGCCCTGGTAAATAACAAGTAAGATATAATATTTGGATAGAGTGTTGTATAACAAAGAAAATTTATCAATCATTACTGTATTTCTTCATTTCCATTCCAATTCTGTTAGAATCTATGCCATGTACACATGACATATTTGATTATTCACATTTCACAATTGAGGAAACCAAGCTTTGAAAGCTTAACAATTGAGATCATGAAGTTATAAAGTGACAAAAATAAAATTTTACCTAAGTCTTCTGACTTTATATTCAGGGCTGTCTTCTTGTTATAATATGCTTTCCATGTATGTAACTTAATTCAGTATCTCTTTTCAATGGTCAATATTCCTTTGAAAAATTGAAGCTTTCAAATCAAGAATATTCTAAAGCCGCCAATGAAGAAGACAATCAGCCATAAAATACCAGCCATACAATTGTGCGACATATTTCCTTGCTAGGCAAAATAGGGAAATCTTTGAAGTTAGTGAAAATACCATATCTGAAAGAAGCAGACGTAAAGTAATGATAAACATACCCAAGGCTTGCTCACACTTGTTAATTAATCACATTTCATTGAATAGAATGATAAAATATACAATGAAGTTAAAGTTTTTTGAGGATAGCTCCATTTCTATACAAAAAAATTGAATGTATCAAAGAATACCACTATTTGAAGCTCGCATTTAGAGTGCCAATACTGGGGAGTTAAAAGAAAATTTCCTTCTGGAAATTTCCGTGGCCCAAGGAAAGACAAAAGCCTGAAAGTGAGACTATAACAGAAGCTAGAAACATGGAAATTAGTGCCGTTTTTAAATGTGATCATTCTCTGCAGGAAAAGGTCATAAACGAGGTTCATGTAAGTGAAGCTTAAAACAAACAGTTTGAACTTCCCGAAGGGATGCATCTTGACATACAGCTACACAGGAGACATACTGGGAAGCTCATTAAAAAGAGTGCCAAGACTCACTCAAGATGCAGTAATAGTGAAGGGGGTTAAGAGTGCAGGTTCAAAGCCCAGCTCTGCCAATTTCTACCATGCAAATGTAGTAAAATGCCTTAACCTCTTGTATCCCAGTTTCCCCATCTGTAAGATGGGAATGATAACAATAATCTATATCATGGGGTTGTTGTGGGAGATGAATGTGTTCATAAGGTGAAAGCAAATAGATCATACACTTGAGCCTCTCAATACAAATGTTTTCAGGCTGTGTAATATTTTGGGGATAGTCAAATCAGTGGGACAGTTGTCAGCAGCTGATATTCCTGATGCTTCCTCAATAACTATTCACTAGCCTATAATGTAACATAAAAAACTAACTATTAGATTACACAGAACACATTTCAAAAGGTATAACAATATCAGAAAATATATAGAGGAAAATGGATTTGAGCATGTAAAATAAAATTGAATTGCTAAAATACCATAATCAACATTAAAAGACAAACAAAGCATTGAAAAAAAGAACTGGCAACAAATAAGACAAAGAAAGTTGGATATCCATAGTATATAAAATGTTTGATAAATAAGCTAAATTAAAAAGTAAGCTCAAGAGATGTACAGGCGCTTCATAAAAGCTGGACTACAAATGAGTAAAGAAGTATTAAAATATTTTCAACCATAACATGAACCAAGGAAAAATATTAAGATTACTAAAGAATGTATTTTTGACTATTAAAAATGGCAAAAATTTAAGACTCAGAACCAGTAGAGAGGAAGGTATGAGGTGCTCTCATATTTTGGTGGTAGGAATGTGAAACTGGTATACATTTTGTAAATGGCAATTTGGCAAAATATATCATTAACCCAAAAATGTGCACACAACTTTACTCAGGCATTCTATTGTTAAAATTTACAGTTAAAAAATTAACAGGTCTATATTGTTCTTTCAGGGAGAGAGAACTGGTGGCACAGTGGTTAAGTGCTCAGCTGCTAACAGAAATATCAGAGGTCCCAACCCATCAGCTGCTCTTCAGGAGAAAGATGTGGCAGTCTGCTTCTGTAAAGGTTTACAGCCTTGGAAACCTCTGTGGCAGTTCTACCCTGCCCTATAGGATTATTAGGAATTGTGATGACTTGCAAATCTGTTGCAAAAGACCTCTTTAAAGTATTAAAAAGCAAAAATGTCACTTTGAAGACTAAGGTGTGCCTGACACTAACCATGGTATTTTCAGTCTCCTCATATGCATGTGAAAACTGAACAATGAGTAAGGAAGACCAAAGAAGAATGGATGCATTTGCCTTATGGTGTTGATGAAGAATATTGAATATACAGTCATCCTCGGTATCTGCAGGGGATTGGTTCCAGGACTCCACATGGATACCAAAATCCTAGGATGCTCAAGTCCCGTATAAAAAATGGTGTAGTATTTGTATATAACTTATGTACATCCTCCTGTATACTTTAAATCATCTCTAGATTACTCATAATACCTAATACATTATAAATGCTATAGAAATTGTTGTTAAACTGTATTGTTTAGGGAATAATGACAAGAAAAAAAGTCTGTATATATTCAGTAAAGACATAACCATCGTAGGCATAACTACAGAGTACACATCAGCAACAATGTAACTTTTTTTTCAAATATTTTTGATACATGGTTGGTTGAATCTGCAGATGCGGAACCCGGCAGATACGTAGGGCCAACTGTACCACAGACTGTGAGAAAAATGAACAAATTTGTCTTGGAAGAAGTACAGACCGAATGCTCCTTAGAAGCAAGGCTGGCAAAACTTCATCTCATGTACTTTGGACATGTTATCAGGAGGCAGCAGTCCCTGGAAAAGGACATCATGCTTGGTAAAGCAGAAAACCAAAAAAATCAAACTGTCTTCATCTTCTAGTGCTGCTCTAACAGAAATACCACAAGTAGATGGCTTTAATAAAGAGAAATTTATTTTCTCACAGTCTAGTAGGCTACAAGTCCAAATTCAGGACATTAGCTCCAGAAGAAGACTTTCTCTCTCTGTCAGAAGGAACGTCCTTGTGGTGCATTGGTCTTCCCTTGGTCTGGGAGCATCTCAGCACGGGAACCTCAGGTCCAAAGGATGCACTCTGCTCCTGGCACTACTTTCTTGGTGATATGAGGTTCCCATGTGCCTCTGCTCGCTTCTCTCTTTTATATCTCAAAAGAGATTGGCTTAAAACACTGTCTAATCTTGTAGACCTCATCAGTATAACTGCTGCTAATCCATCTTATTACATCACAGTGATAGAGTTTACAACACATAAGGAAATCACATCAGATTACAAAATGGTACACGATCATACAATACTGGGAATCATGGCCCAGCCAAGTTGACAGATATTTTTGGGGGACACAATTAAATCCATGACACAAACCCATTGCTGTCAAGTCGACTCCAACTCATAGCGACCCTATAGGACAGAATAGAACTGTCCCCATGGAGTTTCCAAGGAGCGCCTGGTGGATTTGAACTGTCAACCTTTTGGTTAGTATCCATAGCACTTAACCACTACACCACCAGGGTAAAGTAGAGGGTCAGTGAAAAAGAGGAAGACCCTCAACAAGATAGATTGACACAATGGCTGCAACAATGGGCTCAAACATAGCAATAATTGGGAGGATGGCGTAGGACTGGCAGTGTTTCATTCTGTTGCACATGGAGTCACTATGAGTCAGAACCAACTCAACGGCACCTAACAACAACAGCATATGGTTTTTATAATCTTTATAATTACAACAAAAAAATTATATGAAAAGGATTGATCAATTAAATATATATGGTGCATTCATGCAATGAAATATTTTATCATCCTTTAAAAATGATGATGTAAATATGTATTTTGGAGCCCTGGTGGCGCAGAGGTTAAGAGCTCAGGCTGCTAACCAAAAGGTCAGCAGTTCGAATCCACCAGCTGCTTCTTGGAAACCCTAAGGGGCAGTTCTACTCTGCCCTATAGAGTTGCTATGAGTCCAAATCGACTTGACGGCAACCTTTTTTTTTTTTTTGGTTTTAAATATGTATTTATTGGCGTGGAAATAAATATGTGAGTTATTATTAAAGTATATAAAACAGGTTATTATCTCATTTTTAAAATGCATAGAAAGAGAAAAAATAAGAGAGATAGACATATAACAAGAAAAGACAGCACTGCAACCAATGTCAACAATATGTGTATAAATTTTTGTATGAGAAATTAACTTGAGCTGTAGACCTTCATCTAGGGCACAATAAAAAAAAAAGACTCAAAAAGAAATCTTTACAGAAAGATTTTAAAAAAAAAAGAGTGAGGAGAGAGAACTATGGTCACCACATTCTCATGGATTAAGTCTTCCTTGGTCTTTCTTGAAGAAAGACAATGTAGTTCTTAGAAGACAGCCTGCGAAGACAGCCACCTGCAAGACCCACACCTGAGTATACACCTACCTGATGAGTGGGTTAATACAATGCATGAAAGGGTTATTTGGGTCACCTGGAGCCATGAGGGTAGGTAACAGATATGGATAAATGATAATGAGCAGAAGTAATTTCTGAGACCAGCTTTATTTGGGAAAAAGAGAATATATTGCTGGTTCCTTAGTTAAATGGTGACCTGGCGACTACTAACAGGTGACCTTCATTTTGTTATTTATTCATGTGTCTCCCCCCACCCCCGACCAGCCCAGCTTGCTAAAACACCCCTGGAGAGAAACTATAAAGTCTTCCTGATGTTCTTGAAAAAAAAAAGGAAAGAAAGAAAAGAGAGGGAAAGAGAAAATGAGAAAGAAAGAGAGGAAGTGGAGAAATAGACTCCAAAATTTTATTTATTGGACACATTTATATTTTCTTATTTATAATTTTTTTGTTTTCAATAATTTTAATGTGTTCTTAATATTTTTTATATATTTAGTTAAAAATATAACTATTCCCATTAAACATAGGATAAGAAAAGTTTTGTCAACAGCCTTTCTAGATAAAATATTCTTCTTGGAATATAGTTAGCAGCTCTTCTCTAGACCAAAAATTTTGCATATAGTGGATGAGAAGTAATAAAATAGAGTCTTCACTGTTTCTTAGCTATGAGGCAGGGTCCTTAAAACAATATAAAATTGTTTATCTTCCTTAAACGTCATTTTGCTCAAGGATTTTGAGGAAAATGAATTTTGTGCCTTTAAAATGTTCTTGTACATACATGAGCATCTTGTTTTCAGAGAATATATGTGCCTCTGGATTTTTCTCATGTGTTCATTAGCGTGGCTTAGAAAAAATAACAAGTGGATGGATATTCTTCTTGGAACAATTCATGTTTTTAGTCACACTGATAATGAAAATAGAAGTCATTGTAAGTACCTCCTTCTCTATGCACATGCAGATTTGCATGAGTGAATGTTCATTGCTAGACCAAGTTTTGTTTTTCCACTTCTTTTTCATTGTGATTTAGGTGAAAGTTTACAGAGAAAATTAGTTTCTCATTAAACAGTTAATACACAAATTGTTTTGTGACATTGGTTGCCAGTCACAGGATGTGTCAACCTTCTCATCTTCTCCACCCAGGTTCGCTGTTTCCATTAGTCCAGTTTTCCTGTCCCTTCCTGCCTTTTCAACTTTGCTTTTGGGCTGGCGTGCCCGTTAGTCTTTATACATGATAGAACTATGAAGTACGTCCCTTGTGTGTTCTTATTGACCCTATAGACCTGTCTAATCTTTGGCCGAAGGGTGAACCTCAGGATAGACCAAGTTTTTATAAAGTCTTGAATGATCGATTTTTCTCATCAAGAGACAAGTAGAAACAAAACAACAAAAAATGTTTTTTAAAAACTGAATTAAAGTAAAATAAATCATTTTAATGAAAAAGAGAAGCTCAAAAATTGTTAGATTTTATGGATTGTTTTTTCCCCAAGGCTAAAGTATTCTTCTAAGTGGTAGGCAACTGCAGCTAAATTAAGTTTGAGAGATGGATGAAAAAAGTTGTTTCCAAGGCATTTGAGTTATTTGATATAGTTAGTTGGTTTACGTATTTTGAAAATATATAATTATTAGTCATCTTTTTCCAGAAAGTGTTTTGACGGGATAGAATGACCTGAAAGTGGAAGAAATAATCAGAAAGTATTTATGTGTGTTATATAACCAATCAAATTTTTATCACACTAGTTACTCTGAATAACTTTAAAATCAACTTTTTAGCCTCTTGAAAGCTACTGTTACTATAGTAATACACACGATATACTAATGTTGATGTTGGGATCTAATATTTTAAGACCCAGTCATAATCACATCCTTGTGACTCCAGCAAATTGTCTCACACAGTATACCACTCCTCACTTATTGACATGGTTAGGTCCAAGGACCAGGTCATTATGTGAAAATCAGCATTATGTGAAAATGGAGGATGACCACATCAGATCACAAAATGGAGGATGGCTACTTCATTACCTAACCACCAAATTACATTATTACATAACTGCCAAACCACTGGAAATCATGGCCCAGTCATGTTGACGCATAACTTAGCCATCACAGCCAGTGTTACTCTTGCCTCACAACTCGACATTTGTTAACTGTCAGATATATGTCATTAATGGGCAAAATAGTCGAATAGAAGATTTTTACTATTGTCATAAATGCAAAATATTGGATAATGAGATAGTCGATAAGTGAGGAGTAGGTGTACTAACATCTATGAGGTATTTGTTGGATGATTCAGTAGATAAATATTAAATAAATAAAATACTCTTACCCACACTTTTTCTTCCCCAAACTCATCTCACTCCCCAACCCTTCTCCACTTCAGCTTTAGCTTTCAGTGGAAGTCACCAAAACTAGTTGCTGTCAAATCGATTCCAACTCATGGTGACCCTATGTGCATCAGAGTAGAAGGTGCTCCATAGGGTTTGCATGGCTGATTTTTTGGAAGTAGATTGTCAGAACTTTTTTCCTGAAGCACCTCTGGGTGGATGCCAACTGCCAATCTTTCGGTGAGCAGCCAAACACATTAACTGTTTACACCACCCAGGGACTCTTCAGTGAAAGTTAGAAGGTCAGATTTGCCCCAGCTTTCTTATTGACTAAAATTGAAATAAGTTTATCTCTTTTACTTTGTAGAATTTTATATAATTAATCTATAATTGGCAATAATATTAAAATGTTTGCATAAATCTGAGGATTAGTATGAGGCTCTTTCACTGGAGTATTTCTTTTTCGTTCTCTGCCATCTTGTGTGTGTGTGTTTTCCTATCCCACAGTGAGTACACCAAATGAAGTAACTTAATAAGCGTAAGCTCTATTTTTGTAAGTAGCAGGTATTATTCTCTCCACATCCTGTTTTGCCTTTTCCCAGTCTTATCTCTTCTCTAACACTTGACTTAAAAATCAAACTGTCCAACTGGCTGAGAGACTTCGAGCAAGTCAATCAGTGATTTTAAGTATGTATATCAGTAAAATGCTATTAAGTATGTCTAGATTGCAGAGTTCTTATGAGTATTAAGTCGAATAATGTACTTTAAAGTATACTTTATAAATGGTAAAGATCACTATAAGTTGGCAATATCATTAATATGTTTCCCTCTTTTGTTGTTTCTTTAATATTCCAAGACATAAACATGATTTTATAGACTTTTTAAAAGCTCTAATTTTGTAACACCTGCATATTACAAAGCTGTTCAATAGTTTACTCATGTATGATACTGTAGGCAGGATATGACATTTCATTTAGAAGTACTGAATGAAACAATGCCACTGTTGTCTAGTCCTGGTTTTTCACTTTAGCAAGTAGCTTATTGAGAAGAACAATTTTACACGAAAAGTGATGGGACTTTTATCAGTTACGCTTCCACAAAGAATATTTAAGAAGCAGTCCTTTAAAAAATGATGTGGGTTATTTATAACTTACTGTATTCCTCTTACCTTAATGGTAACACAATATATGATATTTTATAACCCCTATAATTTCCATTATCAGTCTGCAACTCTGCATTTCTTTCTTTGTTGACTCATATATTTGCAAATTATTTATTCATCCCAAGATATATCCATGCAGTTGAAGGAAAAGACTAATGTAAAAGTGGCTCAGTAAAAGGCACGTAAATCTCTTATTCTTTTTATCCTTATGTCCCGAATTAAAGTAGTACCAAAGTTTCAGAACTTTTGAAAATACTGAGAGATTATTTCTGTGAATTAAGGGTACATCTCGCATACTAAAATGT
This sequence comes from Trichechus manatus latirostris, assembly GCF_000243295.1. Lineage (NCBI taxonomy): Eukaryota > Metazoa > Chordata > Mammalia > Sirenia > Trichechidae > Trichechus > Trichechus manatus. The sequence goes on from NW_004444075.1 coordinate 6,334,480, forward strand.
CACTTTTTCCCCACCTTGCTAATGTTAACTCCACTTCACTCTCCATTCCATGGAGTGTTTAGCTGTGTTGTAATTAACTATTTTTATACTTTATCTTTCATCATTTTTTTGAGATTTCCCATGGAAAATAGAATTCTTCTCATATAGTTTTTATTTATTTTTACAACTTTAGCTTTTCACATGAATTTCTTTTGAAAAGAGCATATTAGGATATCTTTATTTTCAAGAAGAATCTTGTTTCTGTAAACATCCTTAGCCTTTATCTTGTGTCATTGTACAACAAATGGTTTCACTTGATTATTTTAACTTACTATCCGTGCTATTGAAGACCATCATCTTCAAATTTATTTTCTTGAGAACTTTCCAGTTTCCCATATTGTATTTATATGACTTTCTCCAGGTCTTTCTCCGATGAAGACCTGGTGATTGGCTTCTGTAAGGATTTCAGCCGAGAAAGCTCTATGGAGCAGTTCTACTCTGTTATATGAGGTCACTACGAGTCAGAATTGACTCAACAGCACCTAACAACAACAATACTTATAAGGCTATAATATTCTTTCTAAAATTCTCTAATATTATTATAATAATCTGCTACAGAGTGATCAAAAATACTGGGTCCCAGGATTTTTTCTGTGCATAAGGTATTGCTTGGCAGCAAGGCTAGGTCTGCACACTGACTTTGAACCAACTCTGGACCACAGATAAATTAGGTTAGCTTGCTGCTTAATGTCTTTATAAAAGACAGCTATATATTTGCTATCAAGAGCACTAACTAATATTTGACTATTCTTAGCGTTGAGATGAGCTCCTTGCATGAAGCCAGCTTAATTTTCCAGTCATGCATCCAGTCTGAGTGTTAATATATCCATGCCTAAATCAAGTCCGTTTTCTAATTTGTAACAAACCACCAATGTTAATAGGTGAACAGAGCAAAATAAAAACACATAATTTTAGAATACTAAGTAAATTTAAAAATATTAAGGTACACAAATGTATGTCATGGTTTGAATTATGTCCCCCAAAAAATGTGTGTATCAGTTTGGCTGGGCCATGATTCCCAGAATTGTGTGGTTGGCCTCCATTTTGTGATTGTAATTTTATGTTAAAGAGGATTAGGGTGGGATTGTAACACTACCCTTACCCAGGTGATATCCCTGATCCAATGTAAAGGGAGTTTCCCTGGGTTGTGGCCTGAGGGAAAGGGAAGCAAGCAGAGAGTTGGGGGACCTCATACTACCAAGGAAGAAGCACCAGGAGCAGAGCACGTCCTTTGGACCTGAGGTTCCTGTGCAGAGAAGCTCCTAGTCCCGGGGAAGACTGATGATGACAAGGACCTTTCTCCAGAGCTGACAGAAACAGAAAGCCTTACCCTGGAGCTGATGCCCTGAATTTGGACTTATAGCTTACCAGACAGTGAGAAAATAAATTTCTCTTTGTGAAAGCCATCCGCTTGTGGTATTTCTGTTAGAGCAGCACAAGATGACTAAGACAATGTACAACATAGTCCTTCAGGTAGGCAGATTAAAAAAGTTCTTAATGGTTGTGGATTTTGCATGGAATATAAAGGTTGTAAGTGTTGAAGGACAGCACAAAGAAGGACATCTTGAGTTGATTTAGTTTAACTAGTGGTTATTAAACAGCTACCATGTGCAAGGCATTTAACTAGAAAATGAGTGAATGAAAACATAAAGAAGATACTCCTGCTGCTCCTAAGAGACATAGCGGGAAGATGTAGTGGTGCATCAGGACTTTGGCTTGTATGCTGTACTGTAATAAAATGTAAAATGTTAAAAAAAAAAAAAAAGTGCTATGAAAGCACGGAGAAGGGAAAATTAACTGTAACCAGGAGAATCAAGAAAGGCTGTACGCGGACGGGTGAGTGAAAGTACTACCAGCATAAGTGGAAGAGAACAATATTCTAGTCAGAGACAACCGTGTGGACATAAGCGTAGAACTACCGATGTACAATGTGTATTTAGGAATGATGCGGAATCATGTGTGCCTATAAAATATTATGATAGACAGGCGGTTTGGATCAGATTGTGAGAAACACTCGAATAACACTCAGTAACAATATAATTTCAAGATTCCTTCATGTAATATGGCTTCAAAGGTTTTAGAAGAAGACAGTTAATGGTCAGGATTATGCTTTAAAAGTACCATTCTAGGGGCATATAAGTGGATTGAATGAGAAATCATGGGAAGGGAATTCATTATAAACTGCTGATATGCATTTAACTGCCTCCTTAAATACTATTGAAATGATAGCAAATATTTTTTAAAAAACAAAAATATCTAAATTAAAATGTCAAAGATATTGCAAGAGGAGACAGCAGATAATAAGATATTTGGAAAGATATATAGCTGATGGAAGAGTAATAATCATTTTACAGCCAAAAATGTGAATGAAAGACTGGTGAGATTATGTTTGTAAGTAAGAATAAAGATGAGCAATTCCTCCCTAAGCTATGTGCAAAATTCATGCCACCAAATTTCTAATTTAAGGCAATATATTAGGAATTTAATGTTAGACAACATTAAAATGGAAAGGCTTAGAATTTAGCAACCTTAGATTTGTTAAGGAGTAATGTTTAGAAGGGACCCTGGTGGCGCAACTGTTAACGGTTCAGCTGCTAATAAAAAAGCTCAGCAGTTCAAATCCACCAGCCACTCCTTGGAAACTCTACATGGCAGCAAGGCTGAGCAAAAAATGGATTACTTAGAAGTCCAGATTTTCAGTGTAAGTTCAAGGAAATTGTCCAGAGAGATTACAGATGTCCAAAATAAGTGAAAAGACTTAAATGATTAAGTCAGGAACTCTAATGTCTACATAACTGAAACTTTCAGAAAGAAGAAATCAGACAAAATAGAAATTATTGAAGAGTAATACAGGAAAATTTCCCAGAAAGGAAGAACACAAGTCTCCATAATAAAAGTACCCATCGGATGTTCAGACAAAGAACATGAAATTATCAACATTAGGGCACAGCACTGAAAATTTTCTAGGATAGAGAGAAAAGAGAAAATGGGTAAATAAATACCCTAAAAGCCTCCAAAGAAATTAAAACAGGGCACACACAAAAGAATTTTTTAAACATCATTGGGTTTCTAAATAACAATACTGGACTCTAGAAGATAATTAAGTAATGACTTTAAACATATGACTAAAATATGATTTCCAACCTAGAACTCTATGGATAGCCGGGCAAACTTAAACACCATATGAGAATATAATAGATTTTTTCAAGTATGTAAAGACGAAGAAAATTTAATCTCCTTGATTAGGAAGCTAATTGAAAACAAGCTTCTCATACTCTAACAGAGGAAGTCAGGTTGATTTCATTTAGGGGCCTCTTCAATGGCCTCCCTGTGTCCGTGTTCTTTGGTAGTATCCTACCAGAACTGACTGTTCGGTCCTATGACTTTCTTTGAACAAAGAAGCAGCAATGAATTTGATGCAAGCAGGGTTTGGAAAGAGTGATTGCTCATTTCCCCTTCACGTCTTGATTCTGTAAATTTTCAGAAGATGTCTTGAGAACAGAACTAATCTGCTAGAATGCTATGAGAGACATATACATGGGAGAAAGCTATGAAGGTAGCCAAATCACCCAATGTCATAGTTATCTAGTGCCGCTCTAACAGAAATACCACAAGTGGATGGCTTTAACAAACAGAAATTTATTCTTTCACAGTCTAGGAGGCTAGAAGTCTGAATTCAGGGTGCCAGGTCCAAGGGAAGGCTTTCTCTCTCTGTCAGCTCTGGGAGAAGGTCTTTGTCATCAATCTTCCCTGGCTGAAGAGCTTCTCAGAGCAGGGACCCTGGGTCCAAAGGATGCACTATTCTCCTGGCTCTTGTTTCTTGGTGGTATGAGGTCCCCTGTCTCTCTGCTTGCTTCTCTCTTTTATATCTCAAAAGAGATTGTTTAAGGCACAGTCTAATCTTGTAGATTGAGTTCTGTCTCATTAGCATGACTGCCTCTAATCCTGCCTCATTGACGTCATAGAGGTAGGATTTACAACACACAGGAAAATCACATCAGATAACAAAATCGTGGACAATCACACAGTACTGGGGATCATGGTCTAGCCAAGTTGATACAGATTTTTGGCGGACACAATTGAATCCATAACACCCAGCATGTCCCAAGCTAACTAACCAGCTAAGTATAGCATATGGATGAGCTCAGCTAAGAGCAATCAAGTCCTACCCAGTCAGCCCAGCTAACTGATAGCTTTATAAAAATTTTACAAACTGTTATTTTACACAACTAAATTTTGAAGTAGTTTGTTATATTTTTCTGGTGCAATATCTAAAATGGCATAGTAATATATATAGATAGATAGATAATAGACAGATAGATAGATAGATATAGAGAGTAGAACTGCCCCATAGAATTTCCTAGGCTGTAGTCTTTACAAAAGGAGCCCTGGTGGCTCAGTGGTTAAGCCTTTGGCTGCAAACTGAAAAGTCAGTAGCTCGAACTTGCCAGCCACTCTGCTGGAGAAAGATGTGGCAGTCTGCTTCCATAGAGATTACAGCCTTGGAAACCCCATGGGGCAGTTCTATGCTGTTACATTGGGTCGCTATGAGTCAAAATGTACTCACTGGCAATGGGTTTAATCTTTACTGAAGTCAAGCGCTTAACCATTGCACCACCAGGGTTCCTTGAGTTGGCAGCGGGGGTCTATATTTTTACCTTTGACTGAGGATGTAGGCATGAATGGTACAGATGAATTTAACTGGTCTGTCAACCTTGAGTATATCTCTGTTTAAAGTATTTTTTGCTGTGTGAATTGCTTGAAAATCCTAGTTTTTTTCTGGACCTGGATTTCTGCAAAAATGTTATAAAGAAAGAGTTCATCATACAATGGTTAATTTTAGTCTGGGCTCTAATTTAAGTATTATAGATACTGAAATATCTGATTCAGAATTAGTCAACTGGTGTTTGTACACGAATGCATGGATTACAGCTGTTACTCAAAGAAAATGCTTCTTTTAAGATATATGAAAATAGAAGCTTTTGCTTTATCCGAAGAGTATATTAGAAGAAAACATATGATTGGAAATTCAAACGTATCATTCAGAAAAAAACAAAGTTAAGTTTCAAGTCTCATTTAACTAGAGGATAAAACTTTTAAGTATAGTGTGATGTAAATGTGTCCAAGTAAATCACTGTGCTTTGACAGAGCAAAGATTATCATTTAAAGTAAACTTGCTTCTCCTTCTGTATGAAACAGACATTACAACAAGAGATAAATAAGCTGTTAACAACACAGTCATTAAGTGAGGGCGAAAATGTTCAGTGATTCTGTGTTTTATGAGACTGTATTAGCAATAACTTCAATGGATAAGCTCCTCTTAAGCTCCTTCATTTCTCCCCAAGCATATAAAGAAGCCTTCAGTCTGAGTGAGCACAGGAAAATACAAGTTTATGACAGATCAACTGCTTCCCATCTTCCACATTCCACCTTGAGTCACCTCACATAGACAGTCTTAAATAAAAACAGTGATTTCTCTGTCCATTCAAATCCATTTCCAATCACATGTGACACCCTAGGCATACTCAAAGCTACTACTAATCATTTATCATTAATTCATGCATATTTCGTAGCCCAAATAATTCAAATTTATCTTACATAAATTCTAAAAATAGCCAATGCTCTTCAAGAAATGTTACTTTGGCAATATGGCATCATCTAGTTACACAAAGAGAACCCTAAAGTGGTGTGAGTGGTGTGCTTAGAAGCAAGGATGGTGTCTTATTTTCCTAGTGCTGCTCAAACAGAAATACCAAAAGTGAACGTCTTTAACAAATAGAAATTTATTTTCTCATAGATCAGAAGGCTAGAAGTCCCAAGTCAGGGCATTAGATCTAGGGGAAAGCTCTCTCTCTGTTGGTTTTGAGGAGGCTCCATGTCTCTTTCTGCGTTCTTCAGTTCCTTGGCCATCTTTACTTGCCCTGGTATCTATCTTCCCCCTCTTGGGCTTGCTTCACAGTGTCTAATCTGCTCTATTCATATCTCAAAAGTGATTAAGTTTAAGAAATACCCTACACTGATATGCACTCCTTAACATAACAAAGGAAACCCTAGTTCCAAATGGGATTACACCGACAAGTATAGGATTTAGGATGCCAACACACATTGAATTGAACACAATTCAATCCATAACAATGGTGAGACTTTGGTTTGCTTACTTTGGAGACATCATCAGTAAAGACCAACTGCTAGAAAAGGACATCATGTTTGATGAAGCAGAAGGTCAGCAAAACTAGGGAAAACTTCATCGTGTTGGACTGACAGAATAGCTACAACAAGGACTAAAACATACCAGTGATCATAAAGATGGTGTAGGACAAGGCAACAGTTTGTTACGTTATATATAAATTCAATATGAGTCGGAGCCAAGTCCATGGCAACTAACAACGTATTTGCTAGCCTGTGATTTCCTATGAGATGGATGTAAAGAACTACAAAAATTTGCTTTCTCAGTTAAGATGCTTAATGAGATTCCAAGCCTGTGATTTATAGTGGATGCTACTGACTGAATTCAACTAAATGTGTATCATTAGTACTGAGATAAAATAAAAGATGATCTCAATCGCTGTATGTAATTCTATATACATCAAAGGCAGAAAATTGAAAATACTATTTTTCATTTGTTGTAAAAATGTTGAAAAATGGTCTTCAGAAGTACTCAGCTTGAGATTCAACAAAAAATCATCTCTAAGTATACAGGAAATTGCAAACCAGTAATTTTTGTTAATGAGATTGGAAGAATTAAAAAGCACCAGGGCGTTCTTGGCTTGCCAACGGTTCATGAGGATGAGCTGTATACAGAGGCAAAATGGTTGATTACCCAATCACCTGAACTCAGAGCAGGATTCTGAACATAAGAGATGACCCATGATACTTTTTCTCAAATAATTACAACTTAAATGAAAAGTATATAAACTTTATTATGGAGGGAGTGGCAGATATATAATACAAAAAAATATTCTAAAGGACTAGTTTAATTATATTCCAATGCACTAGTTTCTATCACACTATTTAAATATATACCCAAATGAGCACTTATCTCTGAGAATGTCATCTTACATTTCTATTAGAAATTCCTGACTTTCACTCCTTTGTTTTTCATATATTTAGATCAAAGGTCTGTGAGCTGTGTGAACTACAAAACATCCATGTTCACATAGAGTTCAACAACAGAAGAGGAATTTTGCCAATTCTTCTAGGCTTGACCAACTTAAGGTCAAAGGAAAAAGCTAAAGGAACTAATTTATGTGAGATTATTTTATTAAAAAGAAAATAAATTAATACAAACTATCATTGTTTATTCTTTCAGATCTGATGGCACCTACCCTCTTTCATTTCTTACAGTAATTTCTGGCTTTTATTTGTTCTAGCTTTTTGAAAGTTGAACATTACCAATCCTTACAATAATTAAACTATGCTTAAAATGTGGGATTTTAATGTGTATATGATGTATCCCTTTTCTGTTTTGCTCGTGTTTATTTTACATTTTCAAACATGGGATATTGGTAGTGGGAAATTTTAAAAGATAATATCATTTGTTTCTTTTGTATTAAAGGGGCTGCGTTCAGTGGAAAATTTCTAAAAGGGAGAAGAGTAAGTAAACCCATAAAAAAAGGGAAGATTCTACTAATACAGGCCAGAAAAAGCATTTTAGTGATTCATCAGAAATTGCAAACTGTACTTTTTCTTGAGGACTTAGGATATAAAATTCTCCAAGGTTAATTGACTAATTAATAAATTAATTTACTTTTCTATACAGCAGAGGTGAGACTGTGAATCTGAGACTCCGTTTAATTTTTTTTTTTTTAATAAACTGCTTTCTTCTAGCTTGCTCTCAAAACATGTTTTTCCTGCCTTAGTTGACTCAAGTTTACCAAATGAAATCTTAATGGAGAGCATGGGACACAATATGTCTTCACAATAGCAATGTTTACAGAACAAATTGCTCCATTTCTTCAGCAGAAAATAAGAGTTCAGAGAGATTCTTAATGGCAGGAAACTTACAAAGTGCAAGCCCTTAAAAAAAATTCAGGGTTTCAGTCTAGTAATTAATCCTACTTCCCCTGCTAATTCTTTTCTATCACGTATATTTCTAAATAGTCTAATAGACCAATTAAAATATATTGAGATATGTACAGATAGGTACACATGTACCTTTAGGAAAAAAAAAATGATAGTAAATGTTTAAACAATTAGATAGCTTTTTATAATCCTTTAAAGTGTCTTTATAACTAGGATAATACCCAAGTAGTTTTAAAATAACATCAGTTGGAACAGTATTTTATACTAATAACATTATTTAGAAAACACAAGCAGTGAAGTGAAAATGATCGATGATAGTATTATAAAATTGTCAATGTAAACTACTTACCATATTTCAAATACAGTGAATAGATTTAAGGTAATGTGACAACTAATGTGGTTGCCTAGAGTGCTATGTTGAAAGGAATGTGAGACTTTATCTTTTTTTTTCCTTTTTCTTTTTTTTAAGGAATGAGCGCTAAGATTGGTTAGTAATGTCTGCCATAGGGGAGAATAGCACTTCCGGTTTATATTTGCCATTCCTGACACAAAGTTAAATTAGAATAATTTATCAATAAAAAGTAAACTGTATATGATCAGTTTTTATTAAATAGGTTTCTATGTTTGCCTCAATATTTTGAATATCTTTCTTTCACTGGTGCCTTTCTCTGGGCCTTCAAACGTTTGTTATTCAGTATTTAAGGGAAAACTTCATTTACCTGTATCTATGGTCCTGTCCTGAAACTTTTCATTGCCAGGAATTCCTCTGCCCTCAGAAAAATTGTAACGTATCCATCTAAACCATTCTCTATTGCTCTCAATCAGTTACATCTAATACAATTGTTCTCTGACCTCGTGGAGACTCTAGGCGCTGATTGCCACATGTTATCCCACTTTATCAACCCTCTAGCAGTCCTTGAGTGGCACAATCTGCTAAGCACTAGGCTATTAACTGAAAGGTGGTGTTTCGAACCCACCCAGGGTCACGTCGGAAGAAAGCCCTGATGATCTGCTTCCCAAAAGTTATAGCCATGAAAACTTTATGGAGCACAGTTCTGCTCTGCACGCAGGAGTCGCCATGAGTCGGAAGCAACTTCGCGGCAACTGGCTTGGTTGTTTTTTTAATCGGTTCTCTATGAAATTCATACTTTTTTTTTTATACAGCTTAGACAATCTCTCATTTCACACATGATTGTATCACAGAGAATAAAGGCTCTCAGGAAGTTCAGCTTCCTTTCCCATGATTGAGTCTCTCACATAAATTTCAACATTTTGCTCATTTACACTCATCCTTACATCCTACTCTTCTGACCCAGAAGAGAAAACATTTGCTTTATTGTCTACAGCCTGTTTATCCAATGATTCTTTAGATCCTATTTTCTCCTGCCTCTCTGTGATGGTGTTGTATGAATTATCCCACTCTTTCTTGTCTCCATCTCTACAGACATAATGTCCTTAGCAAATAAACGTTCTCAGTTGTACCCTATCTTAAAAAATACAACAATTACAGAGATATTTCCCTAGACTATAAATTCCACTCTAGATATAGACCAGTCTCCTTCCCTTCCTTTCACAGGCAAACTTCTCCCAAAGCACCGTCCAGATTCGCTGTCGCCACATTGTCTGATTCACAGAAGTGGCAGTGCACTGTGGTGTTGAAAATAATGAGCTTTGAAATCAGTGTGGATTGGAGCCCTGTTCAACCAATTCTTTGCCACTGGATAAAAGTTATTAAGATTGTCTATGACAGTTGCCTCAACTGTAACAGGAGCTAAGACCTGTTCCATATGGTTATGTGAGGACTAAATCATTTAAATTATATAAAGGTTTTAGGATACACTTTTTTATCGTCCAGTTCATTCTTCTTTATCAACAATTTCCACATATTTTGTCCATTTTCTGTAGTGCCTTAGGTCAAACTTTCATCATTTCTTTTCTAGATTATTCAGCAACTTCCTAATTTGTATTATTGCCTGCTGCCAATTTGTTCTAATCCATGCCTTCACTCAACTACCAGGGAGTTTAGTACAGGCAGTCCCGGGTTACAAACAAGATCTATTCCGAAGTGTGTCTTTGAGTCTAATTTGTAGGTAAATAAAAACGGGTCATTTATTTAGCTTTATTTTAGTGCAAGGAAAGGATCGAAGCCTTTTCAATGATTTAAAAGCTGCACATGAAGCAAGTGAAGGTGATTGTGAAGAAGAATTTGTCGTAAGTCGGGCTGGTTCAATCGTTTTAAAGTGAGGCAAGTTTACATAACGTTAAAAGGCAAGTATGAGTTGTCTGTAAATTGGATGTTCATAACCCAGAGACTACTGTATTCTAAAACTGTATCTTTCCTGTTACTGTCTGTTGAACACTTTCAAAGAGTTTCCATTACTAAGCAGTCTTTCAAAAAGTTTTATCTAATTATTTGCATCAGAATTACCTGGGATTTTTGCTAAAAATGAATATCCCCAAGCCCTACTTACTGAATCAGGATCTTTAGGTGGATATTTTGTAATACTCATAAACTGTATTATACGTTACAGATTGAATTCCCATCTATTTTGCACTAAATATAAAACCCATATTATCTGGTTATTCTTCCCTCTAACATGATACTATACCATACTGAACTTCTTTTGAAGTTTCCTGAACATGGAACATTATCTCATTTTTATTGACTTTGCATATGACTCTCCAACCATCTGGAATATTTCCACCTTCTTTTAGTTATGTTTTCCACATTCACCTTCCTCAAGAAGTTTCCACTGACCATCAACTTCCCTCTTTCTTTCTTCACCCTTATATGGGTTCAATGCCCTTCGTGTACCTTATGCTTATATCTATCATTATGCTTATCTCACTGTAATATCTTCCTCATCAAACTGTAATTTTTTGAAGAATGTTAAAAAGAGTCTTCTTCTCTGCATCCCTGGTACTTAGCACAGTGAAATGCTCATAGTAATGACTGTATATTGATTTATCTTTATGTCTATCTACCTACTTACCTGCCCATGTACCTATATAGTTTTCTGTATACTGATTTATTTGTATATTTGTTTATTTATCTGTCTTTGGCCTTTCTGAAGCTCTGGTGGCTCAATGGTTAAGAACTATGGTGAGCTACAGCTGCTAACCAAAAGGTCAGCAGTTCAGCCACTCGTTGGAAATCCGATGGGGTAATTCTACTCTGTCCTATGGGGTCGCTAGGATTCAGAGTCGACTTGACAGCCATGGGTTTTTTTTTTTTTTTTTTTTGTGGCCTTTTTTTCAGTAAGCATCAATAAGTTAATATAGCTACATTAAAAAATGATAAATTATCATCTGTGAAAATGAAATGAACAAAGAAAGTGAGATAATGTTATTATGAATACTCAAAACTAACTTTAATGGTGCCTACCATAATGGCCTACATATTTATTTTATGACAAATGAGATTTGTCCTTTTCACAATATCCAGTGTCTATAAGAAAATAAATATTATCAAATTTCTTACTGAGAATTCTCCTGGACCTCACAAATACTAAATTATATAAGGAACACCATGTTTAATAACTTTGTTGCTAAAACTATGCTGTGTTTTTACAGAACTCCAGTTATTCTACATTGCACAGCAGTTAGGTGGAAAAAATTGCCTGTTTTCTGACCAATGTTATATGGAAAGAAGTAAGGTTAATTCAATCTAGGCATGGCCTTTGAAAACCTTCCATGAGAGGGCCCGTGTTCTCTTACCTCCCTTTTCTCCAGGCCAGAGGCTGAGAATCCAGTGGAGGCCTCTGAGGCCTTAGGGGATGAGAAAGACAGTTGATAGAATGGGCCTGAGTCTCTCAATCATCAGACAGAAGGATGCCCTCATACACCAACTGGACTGTGATAAAAGACATAAGTAAGCATCTATTGCATTAAATAACTGAACACTGTTTTGTTTTGATATTAGTTTTATAGCAATTAATCTATGCCGACTAATAAAACATTGTCACAGTAGACGCCTTAGTGAGTTCCTTAGTATTATTTGTTTTTGTAAATAACTTTTGCCATAAGTTATGGTGAAATGCAGCATATACATTTGGAAATACCCGTAAGTTTACTAGGTACACAGACTTCTGTTGATCTGGTGTGATCCAAGAACATACTTTAAATTTATAGAAGAGTTGATAGGTTAAATATTTTTACAGTAATCTTTTCTTATTATATTTCTCATCTTGGCTTTTGATAAATGAGCAACTGTGAAGTAGTAAGTGCTCTCTTAAGTTTATTAAATGAGATAGAATTAATGTAATACCTCTGAATTTTTCCCCCGTGTGGTTATAAGTAAGAGAGTAAAGAAAAAGGTGAAGGAAAATAGAATGGAGGTGAAAAACCCCCCACGTGTGAAGATGAAGCACCTAGCTTAAAATGATTTTAAGAACATAATTTCAAGAACGGTTTCCATGTACTCTAAAGGTGTAGCATTAATCTTTCTGCTAATTCTGATTCCAACTATATCTTTGGTGTAAGCTCTAAAATGCCCTGCGGATAAAGAGTGACATTAAATACAAATCTAACGAGAGATGGTGAAAATCAGTTTCCTCTTCTACTAGTAATCCTATTAGCATTGTAGTTGTTTGAATAATAGGGGGACAAATCTTAGAAACAGCAATATCTTTATATTGCTTCTTTTCCAAGATAGTTTTACAAGGTGACTTGTGTGTTTTGGAGGACACTGGTAATTTAAAATTAATATACATAGCTCTCCAATAGTCGGTGTAATTTTGTCCAATTCAGGAATCAAATCACTGAGAGGTAATCCTTTTAAGGGTTAGTGACTGGGTTCAATCTGAGTGGAGACAAAATTTTATATTCTTATTCAAAACATTTTCACCTCTTCCACCGAAGTTAATGCTTCAGTTTTCTCACAATTCTGATTTTCTCAGGAGATTTTAAGTACTTCATGTTTACAGTTAATCTGGAGTGCGTGACAGGAAAGTTTTCCCTTTTTTTTTTTTTTTCTTCCCTATCTTTCTTCTGGAAACCCTGGTGGAGTAGTGGTTAAGAGCTACAGCTGCTAACCAAAAGGTAGGCAGTTCAAATCCATGAGGCGCTCCTTTGAAACCCTGTGGGGCAGTTCTACTCTGTCCTATAGGGTCGCTATGAGTAGGAGTTGACTCAATGGCAATGGGTTATCTTCCTTCTAGAGAAGTTCAGGAAAGATGGAGGCATGTGAAAATAAAAACTAATGGGGAAATGAATGCTAATAAATATTTTGCTATATTTTGAGTAAAGGATTAGGTCAATTTTCAGTTGATTCTATTTAAATCCCACTTGTCCTTAGATGGAGCCCTGGTGGTACACTGGCTAACCAAAAGTTTGACTGTTCGAATCCACCAGTTGCTCCTTGGAAACCCTATGGGGCAATTCTACTCTGTCCTATAGGGTTGTTATGAGTCAGAATTGACTTGCGGGCAACGGGCTTTTTTTGTTTTGTTTTGTTTTTTGTCCTTAGGTAAAGGAAATTCAACTTCAAGAGTCAAAGGAATGGTAGAGGATCATAATACACAATACAGATTTTCACGATGGGATCTGAGATCCTTTTGTCTTTTTTATTTATAAAACAAACCCTATAGCTTCAATTACTTTACTTGGTCACATTTAAGTTGTGTCTATAAAGTTGTGAAGGCTGCTTCAGTGACACAAATTTGGCTAGTGAGTTCACCCAAAGGCACCTAGGAAGAAAGGCCTGGAGGCCTACTTCTAAAAGGTCACCCAACCAGAACTCATCGCCATTGAGTTGATTCCAACTCATAGCAACCCTATAGGACAGAGTAGAACTGCCCCCTAGGATTTTCAAGGAGTGGCTGGTGGATCAAACTGCTGACCTTTTGGTTAGCAGCCAAATTCTTTTTTTTTTT
>NW_004444075.1:6348513-6371334 GCF_000243295.1 Trichechus manatus latirostris
TTCTCATTAAACAGTACACATATTGTTTTATGACATTGGTTAACAACCCCACGACATGTCAACACTCTCCCTTCTCAACCTGGTGTTCTCTAAGCAGCCAGACTCTTGACCACTAATGCCACCAGGGCAGCCATCGAAAATCCAGTGGAGCTCCGTTTACTCAGAAATCCATGGGGTCGCCATGAGTTGCAATTGACCGGACAGCAACTGGTTTACTTTTGGGTATAAAGTTTTGAAAGCAGTTTCCATAAACCATCCATAGAAAGTAGTTTCATTACTTCTGCCCTCGCCTAAGGGAATAAAACATAGGTACATGTAGCCCTATCTCTTGTCCATTTTAAGTTTCCTGTATGGTCAATATCTTACTAGTCTCTCTTCATTTGCATGCATCTTGGCCTCCTTTTCATTAAGCTGTCAGTGTCAGGCAGAGAGGAACTTTTCCTTATCTGAGTTGATAGCAGTGACGATTGTTCCCTTGTGTCTGCATCTTTCAGTGAGGAGGCAAGATTGGGAAACAGATTTATAACAATGCATGGATGCACTGAATTAGAAAAGACAGTTTCAGAGCAATGACATGCTTTTTTTTCCCGTCCGATGCACACTCAGCCGAGATATGTCAAATACGCTGTATTAAAGCTTTACAAGTTTTGAAAGCTTCTCCAACCTCCTTCTTTTGTTGTTTTTGTTGCTGTTGTCTTTTCACGTTCTCTTGTTTTGTTTTGTTTGTTTTTCCTCTGAATTAGGAACACGCTTTCTAGATTGCTGTCTTAGAAAAAGGGTTATAAATGACAGTTCTCCTTCTTGCATTCTATGCCTAGTTGTTAAACGAGGATCAGTATCTGTATTTCTTAAAGGAAAGCCTTAGAAAAAAGTAAATCTATCACATCAGCAGAGCAGCCCACATCCATCAATGAAGAATGAAACGCTCCCAGCTGATCAGAAAGAGCCATCTCTGGAATAAAAATGCTTTGGAAATCATGCCAAAACTTTTTCACTCCCTTGGACAATATAAAAATAAATTTAATAGGTTCCAGCTTCATTTTAAATATTTCATATTTATAGCCACAATCTTCCAATAATGGGCAGTTGACATATGATGCATTGTTACTAATATTGTTGCTGCTGTTAGCTGCCATCAAGTTGATTTTGGCTCATGACAACCTTACATACAACAAAACTAGCCATTGTTGTGGCTACTGTGCCAATCCTTTTCGCCAAAGGTCTCTCTCTCCCTTGAGCAAGTCAAGCAATATTCTGTTGTGATTCATAAGGTTTTTATTCACTAATTTTCAAAAGTAGATTGCCAGGTCTTTCTTTCTAGTCAGTCTTAGTTTGGAAACTGCTGAAACCTGTCCACCATGGGTGACTTTGCTGGTATTTGAAATACTGGTGGCATAGCTTACTGCATCATAGCAATACACACGCCACCAGAGTGTAACTAACTATTACCTGAGCACAAAAGCTCTGTCTAAATATCAGGATTATTAAGTCCTCATGCATAATGAGACAATAAATGCTATATTTTCAAATTTTATTTACCAGGTATCATAACTTCCTAAGCAAGAACAAAATAGATAGTACATTTCTACTTGGTGTTTGGGAATTTTCTTGAATCCCACATTACTTCTATACTATAATGCTGAATAAGTTTCAGCAGAGATTCCAGACTGAAATGGATTAGGAAGAAAGGTGTCTTAGTTATCTTGTGCTGCTATAACAGAAATACCACAAGCATATGGCTTTAACAAATAGAGATTTATTCTCTCACAGTCTAGGAGGCTAGAAGTCCGAATTCAGGGTGCTAGCTCCAGGGGAAGTCTTTCTGTCTCTGTTGGCTCTGAGAGAAGGTCCTTGTCATTAATCTCACCCTCGTCTAGGAGCTTCTCACTGCAGGGACCCTTGGTCCAAAGGATGCTCTCTACATCTGGTTTTTCATTCTTGGTGGCATGAGGTCACCCTCCACCTCTGTTTGCTTCTCTCTTTTATATCTCAAAAGAGATTGACTCAAGACACAATCTAATGTTATAGATTGAGTCCTGCCTCATTAACATAACTGCCTCTAATTCTGCCTTGTTAACATCATAGAGGTAGGTTTTTACAACACATAAGAAAATCACATCAGATGACAAAATGGTGGACAATCACACAACATTGGGAATCATGGCCTAGCCAAGTTGACACACATTCTGGGGGGGACAAAATTCAATCTACAACAAAAGGTATGGTGATCTAGTCTGAAAATAAGCCAATGACCACCCTATGGATCACAGTTGTCCAATCTGTAGCTGATCATGGGGACGGTACAGGACTGGGAAGCATTTTGTTCCATTGTGCATGAGATCACCATAAGTAAGGGGCGAATTCAACAGCAGTTAGCAACAACAACAGCATTGTGATCTAGAAAAGTGGTGGCTGCTGGACACTCACTGGTGAGCAACATAGTGCATCCTACCTTTAGGAATCTTACAGTCTAATTCAGAATACTAAATAGATATAGTTAATTATAAAATAATGTGATTTGCAATGTGATAATGATATACATAAACTTTTATGAGAGTATACACACAAAGAATATTTTGTGCTGGGGTTCCTGAAAGTGTTCCTGGAAAGAATTATATATAGTCTGAGAACTAAGTGATGAATAAAAAGTAGGAGAATGCAAAAGTAAGGCAAAAGAACCCCCTCCAAAAAAAGAAGAAAAAGAAAAAGAAGGAGGAGCCAATACTTCTTGAGCAATGACTGTCCAAAAAATGGTGCTAGAGAAATTATAATGTTTTTACATTTAATCATAACAACACTCTGATACAGTTGTGGTTGTTGTTGTTATTTGCTGTTAAGTCAGTTCTGACTCATAGTCAATCCATGTGACAGAGTAGAACTGCCCCATATGGTTTCCTAGGCTGTAATCTTTACGGGTGCAGATAGCAGGTCTTTCTCTCACTGAGCCACTTGGTGGGTTCAAACCACCAACCTTCTCATACAGTAAGAACTTCTAATTCCTGTTTACAGGTAAGGAAAGTAAGACTCAGAGAAATAAGAATATTGTCCAGGGTCACACAGCTAATAAGTAGAATATCCATCCATTGAATATATTTCTTCTCCACTGGATTGTAATCTCCAGGAATGACGGAGCCACTGCACACAGTATAGCCCAGTTTTTAATTGTTGAATTAATGAGTGCATGAATGATTCCAAGACCCACTCACTTATTGTTATATTAATCCTTTATTAGGCAGAGAAAACTATAAATGCTTGGAGACTAGGTAAAGCATGATTGATGCTTTTGGAGATCTGAAAGCTTTAGCTTAACCTAAATGTTTATTTCTTATTTAAAAATTCCCAAATGTAATATAACACATTTTTCCCTGTTAAATTTCATCTAGCTTGTATAGTAAGACAGAAGCCTATTACATATTATTAGATGCCTCCTTCAAAATGTAATTTTGAAAGAAAAAAAGCGAGATTTGAATTTCAAGGGAGCCATTTATTAGAAGTGTGACCATGGAGGAATAAAAATATGAATGTTTTCCCATGAGTAAAATACCATAAAATTGTATAGCTCCACTACTTTATTTTAAGGTTTAAATTGAATTGCCTGTGTGTGGTCTCTGTCATGGCACCAGCTAATATCGAGCAATCTATAAATGTCAACATACTTTCCCTTGCCCAATTATTAAATTGAATTCATTTATTACTTTTCATGAACTGGTGGTTGTCTTACTCATCTATTGCTGCTACAACAGAAATACCGCAAGTGGACGGCTTTAACAAAGAGGAATTTATTTCTTCACAGTCATACAGTAGGCTAAAAGTTCAAAGTCAGGGCGTCAGCTCCAGGGAAAGTCTTTCTCTCTCTGTTGGCCTTCTCGTCAATGTTCCCCCTGGACTAGGAACTTCTCTGTGCAGGGACCCCCTGGTCCAAAGGAAGTACCCTTGTCTCTCTACTCTGTTCTGTCTTTCATATCTCAAGAGATTGCCTTAAGACACAATCCAATCTTGCAGACTGAGTCCTGCCTTTACGAACACAACTGCCACACATCCTCCCTCATTAACATCATAGAGGCAGGATTTACAGCTATAGGAAAATCACACAATACCAGGAATCAGGGCCCAGACAAATTGATACACATATTTTTTGGGGGACATAATTCAACCCATGACAGTAGTATTTTGTTACATTACCTACAAATTAGATTATTCCAACCTATGCAATTATTAATATAGTGTCTAAATTTTTGGTGTTCGAAAATGCATGGTGGGAATTTGTTTGTTATATAAATTCTGCCTAGAATTTAACTTTAATATTGACTTCTGGTCACACAGTGGTTAGGCTTTTGGCTACTAACCAAAAGGTCGACGGTTTGAATCCACCAGCAGCTCCTTGGAAAACCATACGTGATGATTCTACTCTGTCCTACAGGACTGCTAGGAGTCAGAATCAACTCAAAGACGAGTTTGTTTGCTTTTTTTTAATTGACTTCTAGTCATGTGGTTCCTCCACTCGTCTATCGGTCTGTCATACTGTGGTGGCTTGTGTGTTATTGTGATGCTGGAAGATATACCACAAGTATTTCAAATATGAGCAGGGTCATCCATGGTCGACAGATTTCAGTGGAACTTTCAGACTAAAACAGACTAGGAAGAAGGACCTGGCAGTCTACTTCTGAAAAAAATTGGCCAGCAAAAAACTTATGATAGCAGTGGAACACAGTCTGTTATAGAGCCAGAAGATGAGCCCCTCAGGCTGGAAGGCACTCAAAGTACGACAGGGGAAGAGCTGCCTCCTCAAAGTAGAGTCCACCTTAAGGACGTGAGTAGAGCAAAGCTTTTGGGACCTTCATTTACAGATTGGCACAACTCAAAATGAGAAGAAAGAGCTGCAAACATCCATTAATAATCCGATGGTATGAAGTATGGCTCTAGGACAATTGGAAGTTGTCAAAAATGAAATGGAACATTTGAAGAGAGATATCCTAGGCAATAGCAAGCTGAAATGGATGGGTACTGGCCATTGAATCAAACAATCATATGGTCTATTGTTCCAGAAATGACAAATTGAAAAGGAATGGCATTACATTTCATCAAAAAGAACATTTCAAGATCTATTCTGAAGTACAAGATAGTCAGTGATAGGATAATATCCATACACCTACAGGGAAGACCAGTTAATAAGACAATTATTCAAACTTACACACAAATCACTAATGCCAAAGATGAAGAAACTGAAGATTTTTTACCAACTTCTGCAGTCTGAAATAGGTCAAACATGCAATCAAGATGCATTGATAATTATTGGTGATTTGAATGTGAAAGATGGAAACCAAGAAGAAGGATCAGTAGTTGGAAAATAAGGCCTTGGTGATAGAAATGACATGGGGTATCGCATGATAAAATTTTACAAGACCAGTGACCTATTCATTGGAAATACCTTTTTTCAACAACATAAAAAAGTGACTATACACACGGACCTTGCTAGACTGAATACACAGGAATCAAATAGACTGTATCCGTGAAAAGAAACGATGGAGAAGCTCAATACTATCATTCAGAACAAGGACAGGGGCTGACTACGGAACAGACTGTCAATTGCTCATAATGCAAGTTCAAGTTGAAGCTGAAGAAAATTAAAATGAATCCACAAGAGCCAAAGTACAACTTGGAGTATATCCTACGTGAATTTAGAGACCATCGAAAGAATAGGTTTGATGCATTGAACACTAATGACAGAAGACCAGAAGATCTATGGGATGACATCGAGGACATTATACATGAAGAAAGCATAAGAACATTAAAAAGACAGGAAGGAAAGAAAAACCACATACTTTGCACATATTATCAGGAGGGACCAGTCCCTGGAGAAGGACATCGTGCTTGGTAAAGTAGAGGATCGGCCAAAAAAATGAAGGCTCTGAACAAGATAGATTGACACAGTGGCTGCAACAGTGGGCTCAAACATGTCAACAATTTTGAGGATGGCTTAGGAACAGGCAGTGTTTCATTCTGTTGAACATATTGTCACAGAACACATGGAACAGAACTGACTTGATGGCATCTAACAACAACCACAACAGTCACGTAATTTTTTGGAAGGAAGCTCCAAATTATAGCTTACGCTTCTTTGGAAGACAAAGACCAAAAATTATAAATTTTACATATTCTGCATGCTGTTTACTTCAACAACAAACGTATTATATCTCATTAGTATACAACACTGTACAAGGCACGGCAAGGTATAAAACTTTGAGTGAGCCTATAATCTAGTAAAGGATGTTTGATAACTAGGGTAACGTTGGGAAGGAATAATGAGGCAAGAGAAAGATATTTTGGAATTAAGAATTGCTTGATTTACCTACTGATTCATTGTGTGTAGCTCAGGGGAGTGAAGGATTAAATATGACTGACGTTTTACACATGGTAATTGAAAGAATGATGGGACCAATAATGAAGAGAGAGAACCAGAAAGGTGAAATGGTTTGGGGAGGATGCCGAGCATAGTTCTGCACATGTTGGACTATCCACATGGGATAAGTCATGTAAGTTGTACAAAAAGCCCGTCTGGAGTTTTAGAAGAGTTTGATCTAGAAATGAGTATTTCAATGACACTTGAAAAATAGTTGAAATGGAAAATGGTATTTCCAATGGAGAAGATGTATATAAGATGGATGGATGGATGGATGGATGGATGGGTTGTTGTTAGTTGCAATCGAGTAAACTAACAAGTGCTCCAAAGGATTTTCAAGGATGTGAACTTTCGGAACAAGATGTCACCAGGGTTGTCTTCCAAGTTGCCTCTGGGTGGGTTCAAACTGCTAACCTTTTGTCTAATATTAGAGCACTTAACCATTTGTGCCACCCAAGGTCTACCTGATATATGGATAGATAAAAAGATAGACAGATAGATAGACAGACAGACACAAAAAAACAAACCCATTGCCTTTGAGTTGGTTCCAACTCATAGCGATCCTATGGGACAGAGTAGAACTGCCAAATAAGGTTTCCAAAGAGCAGCTGGTGAATTTGAACTTCAGACCTTTTGGTTAGCAGCTGATCTCTTAACCACTGTGCCACCAGGGCTCCAGATAGATAGATAGATGAAAAAAATAGTCAAAGATAGAACCTAAACTTGAGATGTATTTGTGTTTAGAGGGAAGAAGCATTAGGAGAAGCCAAAGAAGGAAAGAGAAGAAATATAAAAAATAAAGAAAAGAAAGAGAAGAAAAGAAGGGTCAAAAAGAAAGTATTTTCATCAGAGTTTAAGACTCTAGAACATTTTTTTTTTAATTGTACTTTAGGTAAAGGTTTACAGAACAAATTAGCTTCTCATTGAACTGTTAGTACACATTGTTTTATAAGATTAGTTAACAACCCCATGACATGTCAACACTCTCCCTTCTTGACCTTGGGTTCCCTATTATAGGCTTTCCTCTCCCCTCTTACCTTCTAGTCCTTGCACCTGGACTGGTGTGCCCCTTTAGTCTCATTTTGTTTTGTGGGCCTGTCTAATCTTTGCCTGAAGGGTGAATCTCAGGAGTGACTTCATTACTGAGCTAAAAGGGTGTCCGGGAGCCATGGTCTCTGGGTTTCTCCAGTCTCTGTCAGACCAGTAAGTCTGATCTTTTTCTGTGAGTTAGAATTTTGTTCTACATTTTTTTTTCCAGCTCTGTCCGGGACCCTCTATTGTGATCCCTGTCAGAGCAGTCAGTGGTGGTAGCCGGGCACCATCTAGTTATACTGGGCTCAGTCTGGTGGAGGCCATGGTAGTTGTGGTCCATTAGTCCTTTGGACTAATCTTTCCCTTGTATCTTTAGTTTTCTTCATTCTCCCTTGCTCCCGAAAGGGTGAGACCAGTGGAGTATCTTAGATGGCTGCTCACAGTCTTTTTAGACCCCAGACGCTACTCACCAAAGTAGAATGTAGAACATTTTCTTTATAAGCTGTGTTAACGCCAATTGAGCTAGATGTTCCCCCGAGACCATGATTCCCACCTCCCTCAGCCCAGTAATTCAGTCCCTCAGGGAGTTTAGATGTGTCTACGGAGCTTCCATAACCTTGCCTTGTACAAGTTGTGCTGGTTTCCGCAGTATTGTGTACTGTCCTACCCTTCACCTCGGTTATCACTTATCTAATGTCTATTTAGTGTTTTTCCATCCCCACCCCTTCCCTGTCCCTCCCCTCCCTCTTAACCATCAAAGATTGTTTCTTTTTGTGTGTAAACATTTTCATAACTTTTTATAGTAGTGGTCTCATACAATGTTTGTCCTTTTGTGATTGATTTATTTCACTCAGCATAATGCCTTCAAGATTCATCCATGTTGTGAGATGCTTCACAGATTCATCATTGTTCTTTCTCATTGCATAGTACTCCATTGTGTGTATGTACCATAGTTTGTTTATCCATTCGTCTGTTGATGGGCATCTAGGTTGTTTCTATCCTTTTGTTATTGTGAACAATGCTGCATTGACCATGGATGTGTGTATGTCTATTCGTGTGACGGCTTGTATTTCTCTAGGATATATTCCTAGGAGTAGGTTTGCTGGGTCATATGGTATTTCTATTTCTATCTTTCTAAAGAAGCTAGAAAGCTTCCTTATCATTTTCCAAAATGGTTGTATTGCTTTGCATTCCCACCAGCAGTGCATAGTTTCTCCAAAGTTTGTTATTTTCTGTTTTTTTGACTCGTGCCAGTAATGCCGGGGTGTGATGACATCTCATTATGGTTTTGATTTGCATTTCGCTAATGGCCAGTGATGGTGAGCATTTCCTCATATGTCTGTTTGCTGCTTGAATGTCTTCTTTGGTGAAGTGTCTGTTCATTTCCTTTGCCAATTTTTTAATTGGATAATTTGTCTTTTTGTTGTAGAGGTGTTGGATTTTTCTGCATATTTCAGAGGTTAAACCTTTGTCTGATTTGTAATAGCCAAAATTTTTTCCACAGTCTGTAGTTTCTCTTTTTACTCTTTTGGTGAAGTCTTTTGATGAGCATAAGTGTTTAATTTTTAGAAGATCTGTTATCTAGCTTATCTTCTGGAGTTTTTGTGTTGTTAGTTATTGTTTGTTTTAGGGTCTCTAGATTTGATCCTATTTTTTCTTCTATGATCTTTATAGTTTATAGTTTTCGGTTTTATATTTAAGTCTTTGATCCATTTTGAATTGGTTTTTGTGTATGGTGTGAGGTATGGGTCCTGTTTCATTTTTTTGCAGGTAGATATCCAATTTTGCCAGCACCATTTGTTAAAAAGACTGTCTTTTCTCCATCTGATGGACTTTCGGTCCTTGTCGAAGATCAGGTGACCATAGGTGGATGGATTTACATCTGGGTTCTCAATTCTGTTTCATTGGTCAATATATCTGTTGTTGTACCAGTACCAAGCTGTTTTGACTACCGTAGGTTCTGAGGTCAGGAAGTGCAAAGACTCTTGAACATTTTCAGAAGCTGAAAACTGAGAAGGGACCATTAGAACTGACAAATGTATGTTTGCTTATTATATAGTACTCAGTTTTTACTGCTTACTTCATACTACTTGAATTATTAAACATATCAATGTGAGAGAGATTCAGAATTTTTTGCAAACAGCAAAAAATAAATAATCGTCTTCGTTAGAGAATTTTTTTTTCAAATTTCCTAACTAGAGAGGGATCATTACAGCCTATTCTGCTAACCTTCATTGATTGAATAGAAAGTTAGGGAAAACAAAAATATTTCACATATGTAGAAAAAGAGTTCATTTGGTAGTGTGAATTCACTGATGTTTTTATATTAACTTATAATGTATTAGACACTATTTTTATTAAATTTTTTTCAACATAATAGCTTAAGACATAGTATAAGGAGTAGTAAAATAGCCGAAAGTAAGGAGAAAACTCTTTTTGTTAAACTGACAATATCAGCCACTGTTGCAACAATATCCACTTGAATTTTACTATTTATTTTTACAAAGAAGCCTGATAATCAACATATACTTTTGTTCCTGTTGGAAAGAATCAAACTTTATGTAAATTTAGTCATTGTTATAAATTATGTATTTCTACTACACTGATTTTGTTCTCAGCAAGACTTGTCAAGAAACTTACGTTAAATTTTTCAGATCTATCAAAAGAGTTGCATCTCCTCCCACAAAGAAAACATGTTTTCTTTCAGGAAGTTATTGATTTTAATTTGTTGCTCCTATATGGTTCAGGATAATTCAGATCATCAGTCTAGAGGAATAAAACTTTTAGCTAACTTGTTTTCAAAAATATTGTTTATTTTAACTGTAATCTTTAGGATTGTGTGGGAATTTGTATTGTTAGGGGTTATGACCATTCCAGCTGTACTTATCCTTAAATTGTTAGAATTCTTAAAACTAATTCTGGCCAATGTTAGCAACTAGAGCTTGATATTTTATACAATCCAGATATATACATAGATGTTGATATCTAAAAAATGAACAAATGTATCTTTACCATCTGGGACTTTTATACATTATATGCAAATATCAGAAGGAATATGTGATATTCCACACAGCATATATAAGTTTAGAATAGCAGTGCCTACAACGGTTTAATAAAGATTCTTGACGGGCTGACATGTTTCTTGCAGTGGCTCACTGAAAGGCCTTCTGTGGCATGGCGATCATTAAGTGCTCGTTTGTCTTCCCTGAGCTTTCATTTTTTAGTTACTCTTCTTCTTCTTCTCCATGTGGTTCTGCTGGGACTGTCATGCAAGTATACACCTGCTTCTCCTGTTATTGATGTGGATTCATATCCTGGAGTGGGGCAAAAAGCATAATTTGGGAGGACTTTTATGTACATTGTAAGAGAATGCTGATTTCTTTACCCTGATATCACTAACTGAAAGCCTGGAGGGGCTAGTGATCATATTGGCACCAATTATAAAGCACTACTTCAAAATGAAGCTAACAGAGAATGACAATTAGAGAGAGAGAGAGAGAGAAGGGACAGAGCAACAGAGAGAGAGACAGACAGCCAACAATGTTTTCAACCTCAGATTCCAGCTTGAACGTCACCCCATTGGCTTTCTCAGAACTAAGAGCTAACAAAATACATTTTAGTTAGCTTAAGGTAGTTTGTGTTGAGTTTATGTCATTTGCAATTGATGAAAACCTACTGGCAATTCCGAAAGTATTAGAAAAAAATGGAGTGAGAAAACAAATAAGACAGCATTGTAGCATGGGAAAGAAAGGCATTATCTTGGACTAAAGTAGCAGTGGATATAAATGATTGGATTAGTTATGTATTTTTGTAACAGAAATAACCAATATTTGAGGGAGCTTGGAGGGGTCATCCATAGTGACAGAAAGATTTAAAATGACACTGATGTGGGAAGACTGGAAGAGAATCTGATGGTTTACGAAGAATTGATTCTAACCATTGTACCATTCTGTTTTGAATTATATCCCTTTGCTTCCTTTATGTTCTCAAGATTAGAGATTCCTCCAGATTATATAAGGGAATATATATAATGGTTTAAAGTTTTTCTTTGAATTCAGAAAGAAAGAGTTCAACTCTTGCCTCTACCATTTCTTCGCCTTGTGGCACTTCATTCATTCTTTCAACACTTCTTAGGCATACACTGGGTATCTGTTTCCATGGTAGGTGATGGAGAGACAATGGAGAACAAGACAGCTATATCCTATCTCAGCTTTCGTGTGGCTTAGATTCTAATGGGAAGATAGGCAAAAACTAAGCAAACAAATATACAGGTAAACTGATTAGAAATTATAGATACATGCTATACAAGAAATACATTATAGGCAATGGTGACTGTTATGGATTAAATTGTGCTCTCCAAAAATGTGTGTCAACTTGGCTAGGCCATGATTCCCAGTATTGTGTGATTGTCCACAATTTTGTCATCTGATGTGATTTTCCTATGTGTTGTAAATCCTACCTCTATAATGTTAAGGAGGCAGGAGTAGAGGCAGTTATGTTAATGAAGGTGGACTCAATCCCAGGATTAGGTTGTGTCTTGAGTCAATCTTTTGAGATATAAAATAGAGAAGCAAGCAGAGAGACAGAGGAACCTCATACCACCAAGAAACAAGAGCCAGGAGAATAGTGTGTCCTTTGGACTTGCGGTCCCTGCACTGAGAATCTCCTAGACCAAGGGAACATTTATGATAAGGACCTTCCCCCAGAGCCAACAGAGGATGAAAGAATTCCCCTGGATATGGCACCCTGAATTTGGACTTCTAGCCTCCTAGACTGTGAGAGAATAAATTTGTCTTTGTTAAAGCCATCTACTTACGGTATTTCTGTTATAGCAGCACTAGATAACTGAAACAATGACTAACTTTAGTTGAGGTGGTGACCACGCAAGTCCTGTTAGATGAGGTGATACTTATGTTGAGATCCCATAACTGGGAGGAAACAAATCAAGCAAAGACTGAGGGAAAAAAGTTTGAGGGATAGAATAGGACACAAAAAAGTCTAGTGGCCTAAGTTTCTTCATCTGTAAAAAAGGGATGATTATAATATTTGTATAAATTTTTGAAAATTAAATAGAAAGCATATGAAGCACTGAGCACAGTGCTAGAAGCATATTAAACATTAAATAAAGGTTATAAAATGCTCTTAATTTGTAGAATTGTTAAAATGAGAAGTGAATATTGCATTAGTGTTACGAGCACTGATTTGGTTTTAAACAGCAGTCCTAGCTATGAAGCTCACATCTCCCACATACAAGCTTTATAATCTCGGGCAAATTACTTCTTAAGATTACAGTGTCTCAGTTTCCTTTTATGAAAAATGAGATTAGTCATAGGTCAGCCTCTCAGGCAGGGAAGACAGGGACAAAGATAATCTGGAGAAGCAAAATAAAATAATCAGCACAAGGTCACTATCTCTGACTACAGATGAGGTGACTATGGTGAGAGATGTCACATAATTAGTAAGTACTAGAATCAGAGTTCAGACCGAGGCAGTCTGAATCCAAAGTCCTTGATAGATCCTCGATTATATAACTGCCTCTCATTGCCTGTATATCTTTACACATTACATTCTCCTGAAATTCTCCTGAAAACAATGTGGGTTGACTCTGTATTTACTTAGTTAAGTTAGGAAGGTTTCGAATGCTTGAGACAGTAGTTCTCAGTGGGAGTGGTTAGCAGCAGGTGTCTCTCCACCCATCCCAGAGGATATTTGGCAAGCTCTGGTGGTTCAGACCAAAAAGTCAGTAGTTCGAATCCACCAGCAACTCCTTGGAAACTCTATGGAGCAGTTCTACTCTGTCCTATAGGGTTGCTAAGAATTGGAATAGACTGGACTGCAACGGGTTTTTGGTTGGTAGAGGGATTTTTAGTTGTCACAATTTGGAGGATAGTGATACTGGCATTTAATGGGTAGAGACCAGGGTTTGCTGCTAAACATCCTACAATACTCAGGACATCCCCTCATAACAAATAATTATCTAGCTCAATGTGTCACTAGTACTGAGGTTGAAAAAACTTGGGTTAAGACAATGAAGAAGTAAATAGTCTATCATTGATGGAGGAGGTAGTATATCAAACGACAACAACTGAAGGGAGTGAGATAAAATGATTCAGGACTATACAGAAAGTAGTTTCCTAAACTACAATAGATAAGAGTTTTTACTTTCTCTGGAGGTTTTAATCTGCAAGAATGTCATGAGGGATGGCCTCTATAAATAACTGCTTTTTGATGTAACTCACTCTTGGAAGTATGATATTGCTTTTCAAAGTTGTAACATAGAGGAAGGAAGGAAGTTTTAAAACATAGAAATTTTGCAAACCCACAACTCTTGTGTGCAATTTTGGAAGTATGTGATGACAGTAAGATGAAAGATCAAGGAAGAATCAGGGCTAAAAATCCAGAAGGCCTATATTAAATCTTACTGATATACATGCTTCTGATTAGGACTTTGAAAAATTCAATAGTTCAAAATCTTGTATCCATCTTGCAGTGGCTCTTTGTCAGATCTTTGGTTATCTAGTATTTGAAATTTTTTCCTATGTCCTTACATTTGGCAGGATGTCTTTTGGTGGGATCCACCAGTTTCAGACTTTGTGAGCTAGTAAGATGACTTGAGATGGTTGATTGACCCTACTAAAAGTTTTGAGTCATAGCAATATATTCAGGTTTCCGACAGGAAGTAGAAGAAACTCAGTTAAAATGGACATCTGCTGAAGTTTAACATAGTTAAGGTTAAGGACACGGGCTCTGAGCTAGACTCTCTAGATTCAAATCCAAATATAGTCTGTGTGATGAGGAAATACTCAGGATCACTAGCCATTAGAGAAATGCAAATCAAAACCACAATGAGATACTATCTCACTCCCACATTACTGGCACGAATCAAAAAAAAAAAAAAAATGGAAAATAACAAATGTTGGAGAGGCTGCAGGGACATCAGAACTCTTATGCACTGCTGGTGGGAATACAGAATGATACAACCATGTTGGAAAATGATATGGCGCTTCCTTAGAAAGCTAGAAATAGAAATGCCATACAATCCAGCAATCTCACTCCTAGGAATATATCCTAGAAAAATAAGAGCTGTTACACTAATAGACGTATAGACGTATGCACACCTATGTTCAGTAAAGCATTGTTCAGAACAGCAAAAAGATGGAAACAACCTAGATGCCCATTAACAGATAAACAGATAAACAAACTATGGTACACACACACAATGGAGTATTATGCAACGATAAAGAACAATGATGAATCTGTGAAGCATCTCATAATGTAGATGAAACTGGAGGACATTATGCTGAATGAAATAAGTCAATCACAAAAGGACAAATATTGCATGAGACCATTGCTGTAAAAACTCATGAAAAGGTTTATACACAAAAAGAAACAATCTTTGATGGTTACCAGGGATGGGAGGGGTGGGGGGAGAAATACTAAATAGACAATAGATAAGTGGTAACTTCAGTGAAGGATAAGACAGTACATAATACTGGGGAAGCCAGCACAAGTTGAGTTGTCCAAGGCAAGGTCATGGAAGCTCCCTAGACACATCCAGACTCCCTGAGGGGCCGAATTGCTGGGTGGAGGGCTGTGGGGACCATGGTTTCAGGGAACATCTAGCTCAATTGGCATAACACAGCTTTAAGAAAGTCTTCTACATTCTATCTTGGTGAGTAGTGTCTGGGGTCTAAAAAGCCTGTAAGCATCCATGTAAGATACTCCACTGGTCTCATCTCTTTGGGAGCAAGGGAGAATGAAGGAAACAAGATACAAGAGAAAGATTAGCCCAAAGGACTAATGGACCACAATACCACGGCCTCCACCAGACTGAGTGTAGTACAACTAGATGGTGCCTGGCTACCACCACTGACTGCTCTGACAGGAATCACAACAGAGGATCCTGGATAGAGCTAGAGAAAAATGTACAACAAAATTCTAACTCACAAAAAAGACCAGACTTACTGGCCTGACAGAGACCGGAGAAACCCTGAGAGCATGGCCCCCAGACATCCTTTTAGCTCAGTAATGATGTCACTCCTGAGGTTCACCCTTCAGCCAAAGATTAGACAGCCCTATAAAACAAAATGAGACTAATGGGGCACAGCAGTCCAGGGACAAGGCCTAGAAGGCAGGAGGGGACAGGAAGCTGGTAATAGGGAATGCAAGGTTGAGAGGGGACAGTGTTGACGTGTCCTGGGATTGTTAACTAATGTCATAAAACAATATGTGTACTAACTGTTCAATGAGAAACTATTTGTTCTGTAAATCTTCATCTAAAGTACAATATTAAAAAAATGTATATATATAACCTGTGTGAACTTGGATAATATACTTAAGGGAGGGCTACCTCAGTTTCTTGAATGTTAAAATTATTAATAGTACTTTATTAATAGTACTTATAGAGTTTTTGTATGGAACTAATAATATATATATAATGTTACATACATTTTCACTAGAAGAGGGTCTAATATATTTTCATAAGTATTATCTTTATGGGTGATCTGCTAATGGAAAAACTAGTGTATTTCAGATTTATTCTGTTGTGAGACCACATACTCAAAATATGAATGTGGTCTCCACATGTGGATGAATCCAAATTAAAGCTATTGGCTATGTTATTTTAAAAATAGCTAAAGCCCTGGTGGTACAGTGGTTAAAGAGCTTGGCTGCCACCCAAAAGTTGGCAGTTTGAATCCACCAGCTGCTCCTTGGAGATGCTACGGGGCAGTTCTACTCTCTCCCATAGGGTTGCTATGAGTTGGAATCGACTTGACAGCAATGAGTTTTGGTTTAAACAGACAGTGCTGGAATTTAACAACAAATTTATTAACAATGCAAACAGGAAATTTTTTTACAACTCATGGAAGTAAAAATAATATAATTACAACATACTTAACTCTAGCTTTGATATGATGGTTACCTCCAGGATTTAAAGTAAGGTGGTCTTAACTGATTTGAGATCTAGGGCCCTTCAAAAGTAAAAATGAGTAAAAATGACCACTGGCCAACTCTGGTATGGGCCCCTTCTTTGCAACCTGTCTTTGTGTACAATATGAACAGTTATCTTTTTTCCCCCTTTGAATAGAGGACATGGATTTACCTAACAATAAAGTTCCAAGATACGCCTTTTGGAAAAGACTAAGGCTGTTTCTTTTTTATCGATGGGGCAGGTTATGTTTGGAATGGGGAGAAGAGAGTCATGGGAGAGCTGTCTTCTGGAGGTGAGGCTGAGAAATAAATGGGATGGAGAGGGTTACGACTCTCTTGTTCCCTGAGTTGGGAAGGAATCTCATGCTGTTCCTGTTAGCTGAATTGGGGAATCGGCTATTTGGCGATTCAAACTCAGGCGCAGGTGTTTAACTCTCTCTTACTCTCCATCTTTTCAGAGGGGCATGCAAAGTTTGCGAATATCTCGCATTAAATCTAAGTGCCTGATTTCTTTGGAACCATTACAGAGCATTGGCTCTTTGGTCTTAGTTTTACCCCTCATAATGAGAGAATAAGCCGTTATCTAACATTCAGAAATGAAGCAAAGTGGCTAACAGCAGTATCAATAGAAAGTTAGCAAAAAAGGCAGACAATTCTGAGAGTGGGGACTGGATCAGAAAGAGTGGGAGGGGTTGTTGGCAGCTTGTTAGCAGAGACAAGAACATAGAAGCAGATTCAGACCACCAGATACCATGCAACCAGGCTATGTGTTTCACTTTAAGACTACACAGTTTATTGACTCACATCTAGGCTTTGACAATAGCACAGTAATATAAGTAGCACCAATATAATGCAAGTTATTTTTCTTTTGTTTTCCTCTGACATAGAGGGAAGATAGGAATGAGCAGTCACTCTGTGATGAATATAGAACGTCACAAAATCACTTCCCATCTGCTGGCTATATAGACAACTATAAATCCTTTAAATGATAAAAACAAGAAAACGTATTACATGTATCAAAAAAGTCTTTTGACATCTATCAGAAGATATTTGTTTAATTTTTAATGTGCTTATTCTTTTTTGTAGTGAAATTAATGCTCACTTTTTCTTCAAAAATATCAATTCAATGGAGTATTTTCAGTTTTCTCTAATAGTAGTTATTATGTGATTTATTGTTGTCAGTTGCTGTAAAGTCAATTCCGACTCATAGTGACCCCAGGTGTACAGAGTAGAACTGCTTCAGAGGGTTTACAAGGCTGTGACCTTTTGGAAGCAGATCACCAGTCCTGTCTTCTGAGGCACCTTTGTGTGTGTTCCAACTGCCAACCTTTCAGCTAGCAGTGGAGCACTTAACCATTTGTGCCACCTTATGATTGGCAAAAGTGTCTTTAATTCATGGTTAAACTGACAATTATTATAATACCTTTTCAAAAAATAAAGTTTTAAACTATATTAAAAGTTGTTCTTGGTCCCTTTTCTTCATCCACAGTAATGTTTTTAAGTCAGATATATTTGGGTTTAATTTACAAACAACACATTCCACCCGTTTTTCTAAGGGCATAGTTCCATTAGTTTTAACAAACATACATAGCTGTGTTTGGTTAATATTTTAATACTGGTTTCTAGAGACTCTGGAGGAGAAAATTGTCTATGAAAGACAAGAGCCTGAGTTTCCAACTTTTACTGACTCTGAAACTTGCTTGAAAGTTTTTTATGAGAATTTCAGAATTGGACCTTTGATAATGAATGTACATATATTCAATTCTCTCATAGAATATATATGCATATATATTAAAACACGCAAATATAAAAATGTTAGCACCACAAGCATAATAACTTAATAAATGATCACTAATTATTATTAATAAAGGTTTTTTTACTTTAAAGTCCTATTTATTTTTTAAACTTTGATACTGCTGGAGCATGTTATTAAATATTTTTATAATATGTCAAAAATTTAGTGTCTTTCTTGAGTAAATGTTATTAAGAAAATTGTCTCTGGTTTTAATTAAAGAGTGACCAATTATTCCTCCAGTACACTCCCAGCTGATATGCTAAATATTCAGTGCATGTATGTGCAACTTAAAATAAAAATGTCTTTCATAGCTTCATGGTTTTAAGTAAAGGGCACACACTCTTTATTAAGATCCATAAATGATAAAATTGATAAATTTTTCAAATGTTTTTAGGTTGGTTGCACAAGAAAATAATAATGATAATGGTATGATGCCAGAATAATGTTATATATTATGGCAAACTAATAACCTCCAGGGGGCTCAACTTCCGTGAAATTCATTTCATATCTCATCTATTATGGAGGATCTGTGAAAAATAGTTTACCATTCCCCTTCTGAGATATTGGGCAATGCAGACAAGGCTCATGAAAGCAAAGAGGTTAGATATTGTCATTTTCAAAGGGTAAAATCTGTGAAAGCTATTTTCTAATT
This sequence comes from Trichechus manatus latirostris, assembly GCF_000243295.1. Lineage (NCBI taxonomy): Eukaryota > Metazoa > Chordata > Mammalia > Sirenia > Trichechidae > Trichechus > Trichechus manatus. The sequence continues at coordinate 6,367,324 of NW_004444075.1, forward strand.
CAAGAAATGTCTGAATGATATAAATCCCTTTATGCAAATAACATGGGAGGAACAGAGCCCGGTCATTTTTCTCAGCTTTCAAAATAGATATATTATTTTCTTTTTAAGCAGCACACTTATCAGAGGGGTTGTTTCCACATACACACAGTGTGAGCACATCAGGGATATGTGCTCACAGAGTTGATGTTTACTTCTTGAAAACATCTACTCTTGGAGTAGCATAACCCTGTTCAGACTAGGGTTTTAATTCTTCCCACAGCCTGGGAAGAATGAGCACAAGTTTAAGTCCATGCTATATCCAGGGTTCTGGTTGGTGATGATGAGATTCATATGGAACTTAGAAATTGTTTACACTTTATTATAAAATTTGTACTATTAGAATCTTACATCAACATTTTCACTGATTTTTTCCATTGTCTACAACCAGGGCTCTTAACTAGGACACATGGCTAGCTCAAGGACTGTGAAATCCTGAAACTGTGTGCAAAATTATCTGATTTTGCATATGTATATGAGAAGCAATAGATGTCACTGCATCTACCCAGGAGTTTGTAAATAACATAATGCAAATATCTTCTAACATGGCTTTTGTTGTTGTTGTGTGCCATCGAGTCCATTCTGACTCATAGCGACCCTACAGGATAGAGCAGAACTGCCCCATAGGGTTCCCAAGGCTGTAATCTTTACGGAAGGAGACTGCAACATCTTTTCTCCCACAGACCAGCCAGTGGATTCAAACCACCAACCATTCGTTTAGCAGCCAAGCACTTAACACATTGCACCACCAGGCCTCCTTAAAATGGCTTTAAGAAGGCCTTAAATCTTTCCATATTTTCTTTTTTGACCTGAATTGCTGGTTTTATCCCAAATGGTTCAAATGGCACCTGTGTGGAAACTTCCCTTTCATCTTAATATTCCCCATCTTCTCCTGTCCCCTCCTGCTTTGTCTTCACCTATACAATGCTACACAACCCTCAGGGTACTATTTACATATAACTCATCCAATAAATAGTCTGTGATATTCCTAAGAGATACTAAACCTCTGTTCTCTGTTAGCCTCATTTTCCAACTAGAGCACTAGTCAACAATTGTGTTTAAAGTTACTCTTTTATGCACATCTCATCCCCCTTACTATAGTGAGTGCCCTGTGCAGCCTGGTTTATTCTGTATCTCCAAACAAACGAATCCACTTTCAGTCCAACACACGTTGACTGAAATCATATTGAATTCCCAGTTTATTGTGAACTGTTTACATACAATGCATTCCATGATGCAGGAAAGGAAGGACAAGGAGTAGAATAAAGATCATGTACAGCAACAACAACAATCTGTAGAAAGGCACCTGGGTGGTGCAAACTGTTGGCGCTCAGCTGCTAACTGAGAGGTTGGTAGTTTAAACCCACCCAGAACAAAAGAAGAAAGGCCTAGAAAAAAGGCCTGGTGATCTGCTTCCAAAAAGTCACAGCCATGAAAATCCTATGGAACACAGTTCTACTATGAAACACACAGGATCACCGTGAGTCGGAATTGTCTCAAAGGCAACTGGTGTTTCTTATTTTATTTTATTTTATTTTTTAAATCTGAACAGTGTTTGTTTACCAAGCTTCCTCAACGTTTTCTGTCTTCATTCAGCACTGTTGGTAGTATTTTGCTGTTGTTGTTGCCGTTTATTTGTTTGTTTTTTTCTTCTGCCTCTTCCTCGTTTCGTTGATGGTATTGAAAAGCTGATTTTGTTGAATTCATTACTTTTTCCTATATTCTATTATCCCATATGGAACAGCACAATAACATTTCATGGAAATGTAATAGCAACATATATTTTTTTCTCATTCCTTGAATTAAAAAATCTAACTACAAGTTTGAGCATTTCATAGTTTCATTTTGTTGATTTTCTTTCAGGATCTCAGAAAATGTAAAAATTCAAGAAACTAATACAGAGGTTATTATCTATTGGGGACTTTCTCATCACTTTCACGGCCACAAAGGAACACAAATGATCTTCCTTCCCACTATGTATGTTGTCTCTATACTTCAGGGCTTTTCTTTCTCTGCATGTTTGAAGACTATCATGCAGAAACTACATACAACCTCAAAGTCAGAAGTTCTCATTCTCTTTACACAGTGCAAGTCTCCACAGAACCAGCTCCTTCTCGATCTCATCACTTTGTCTTGTGGAATTCCTCCTCTAGTCACATTCTTCCACTTCTCTTCTCCTTCCCAACATCTCAGAGTTGCTTTTGCTACAAGTCCCATTACCATAGCTCCCTCCCATTTCACAAGTAAATAGTCTCAAACACTTCATAGGATGATCCCTGGATGTCCTTGGCATAATATTTGCCTCTGTCTTATAACTGTTAGTTTTTTTAAGATTCTTTGAGTCTGGAACTTTAATTCTCCTGGGTCTCAGGTACATTTGCATTGGGAGGTAGCTTTGGTATTATCTTAGATCCTACTGACACTTCTACACCTTTAATTTCCCACTTTTGGCAATTCCCTTCTTCTCTGTGGTTTTCCTCACTTGATTATGTTATAAATTATTGTATTATTGCCCTTCTTATTGTTCATATCTAAAAATACGTTAATCAGTTCTCATGATTGAATGGAATCTTTGATATACCTAACCTTTGATACTTTTCCAACCAACTCCTTCCATTATTGTATCAGTTTTTATATCTAGATGGAGGTCACCCCAACACTACTTTCAAAGTTCCTTGACTTTCATTAATCTCTACTCCACTTTAATAACTCAGTGTCTCCTAAATCTAATATGGTATGATTCTTGGAGTCAGGATGCCTCTCAAAATAGAGTTATTAAATGGGGATATAGATACTTCTCTCTCCAACTTTTAGTACTTGATGGAGGATGAAAACCCACATGTGAAAGTGTCTTGTACACCATGAAATCTTCATGAATATAAAGTAATATGACTTTGAAAACTATCCTTCAATCCAGTATTCACCATACTGGAGGGAGATAATAAGATTTTAAGTGGTTTGTGGAGGAATTTTGATTTTGATTTCAAAGGTTATGTGAATTCAGTGGCAATGGGGGCTCCCAAAGTACAATGGTAGAACATTCACAAGGTAGATTTTCCATTACAAGGGGAGAAATTGGATGGAAAGAAGGGATAATGTGCACCAAGCAAATCCAAAACACAGCGGGATATATAATATTAGCTCTCAAGGCTTGAAAATAACCCCCTGTTCTCTGAGACCATCTCAGCAATGGCCCTGCCCTCCATACTCTGGGTGTTGGCCATGATTTCCAGATTCTGAGAGACTCCTTGGCCCTGGGTGGAGGCCTCACCCTCCAGGCCCAATGGTATGGAAACTTCACAGTCTTATCTCTGGGTGGCCCAGTTCTCCTAGTCCATCTGTGTGGTGACTCCACACCCTTAGCCCCAGTAGTCTCCATTCTCCTGCCGCTTGAGAATGGTAGCACCTCCTCCTCAGCTTTTGGTGGGTGTCCCATCTTCTCGGCTCATCTTAACAGCAGCCTCATACTCTGGAACCAGATTGGTGGAAATCTGACTCTTTGAAACCTAGAAGGCAGTGGCTCCACCCTTTGAGACTTAGGAGGCTGTGGCTCCACCCTTTAAAACCTAGGAGGCAATAGCTCTACCCTTTGTAACCTAGAAGTTCTTGGATCCACCCTTTGAAACGGAGTTATCCCTGCTTTCAGTGTTCCTTCCAACATTTCTGCTGGTCTCTAAGCTGTTCCAGGGATGATCCTTTTGTTTTCTTGGAGGAAAATAGGTGTAGCTCCTTTGGCCTGTTTCCTGCTTGTAAAATTCCAAGAGGCAGACAACTTTCCTTCCTTTTGTCCAATGGCTGTCCTCTTCATTCTAAGCTAATGGTTTTCTTCTGTGGTAGTTGATAAGATCCATTAATCACAGGCTTAATCTCTTTAACGAAAGGTTGAGTCATGAAGTCCTTGGTGAGAGTTTTAGGGAACATGTCCTTAGGTTCATATAACAGAATTTTCCAAATTTTTTTTTTTTTTTTTTTAAT
>NW_004444075.1:6376571-6422962 GCF_000243295.1 Trichechus manatus latirostris
GGGTTTCAGGATTGTTGATTCTCTGTTTGGCTTAGTTTTTCGGATCTTTGTTGTGGAGGGACGGCGTGGTGCTTCTGCCTAGACCGCCATCTTGCCGGAGTCCGCTCAATTTTCCAAATTTTTAAGTTATGGTTTCATTTTGCAGTTCTTTAAGTCTCTTTCCTCCTTCATTCTATGGTAAGCAGCATGGAGAAGCCGCACTGCCCATTTAAGATCTTGATTAGAAATCTCCACAGCCAAATACCAAGTTCATCACTTACAAGTTCTACCTTCCACCAAACATTTGCACATAATGTTGGCAAGTTTTTTGCCCCTGCGTAAAAAATATCACCCTTCCTCCATTATCCAATCACATGTTTATCTTTTCCTTTTAAAGTCTCACCAGAAGCACATTTAACATCCACATTTCTAGCAACATTCTGCTGATGGCACCATATGCTTTCTTTAAGGTGATAGAGACTTTCTCTATAGATCTCCTGACCTCTGTCTGAGCCCTCACCAGAATTGCCTTTGAAGTCCATACCAACAGCCACTTGAAAGAAATTTAGGCTTTTACTGTTAGGCACCTTAAAACTCTTTCAACCTCTAACCATTACCCAATTCCAAAACCACATCCGCATTTTAGGTATTTGTTTCAGCAGCACCCCACACTCTGGTACCAAATTTTGTCTTATCTATCAAGTGCTGCTATAATAGTAATACCACAAGTAGATGGCTTTAACAAACAGAAATCTTTTTTCTCACAGTTCAGGAGGCTAGCAGTCTGGATTCAGGGCACCAACTCTAGAGGAAGGCTTTCTCTCTCTGTTGGCTCTAGGGGAAGATCCTTGACCCTTTTCAGCTTCTGTTTCTTGGTTTCTTGGAGATATCATGTGGCTTGGCATCTGTCTTTCCCCACCTATGCTTGCTTGCTGCTTGCTTAATCTGTTCTTTTATATCTCAAAACAGATTGACTTCAGATACACCCTACACTAATACCACCTCATTAACATAACAAAGAAAAACCAAATGGACTCGTAACCACAGGTATAATAGAGTTTACAACACATATTTTCAGGGGCACAATTCAATCCATAACAAGGACTAAAGTTTGTGAAACACTGCTTTAGCCTAATTACATTTTAGGGGTTAAAGAATTGAGATTTACAGAGATTGCTCTTTACTAGGGTTGCTGTGAGTAGGAATCAACTCGATGGCAACGGGTTATGGGTTATCTTCATGAAAATCTATCAATCTTTTTGAAGGAACATGAAACAAATAAACAGTAATACCAACACCATTTTTAATGTTTCTAGAGCATTTATAAATAGCACTTCAATTTTTTTCAGAAACGTTGTTGTCCTATGACACACGGAATAAAGGACTAGATACATGGTCCCTTTGTGTTCTTAGACTTGGCTGCATAGCATGTAAATTCCTAAGGAAAATACTTAACGAGTTCTAATCTTAGTGTTCTGGCTTAAGGCAAACCTGAAGAGCAAGTTTGATGGTTAAACATGCGACTCTATGTAGGAGGAAAAGAAAAGTGTTTACGTACTTCTCAACTCTTCTTTACTGCATTAGTGGTTTGAAATAGACTTTTATATGTCCACTAAAAATAATCCAAGTATCCAAATAAAAGAATGGGAAAAAAATAATTAGAGGAGTAATTGACTCAACGGCAACGGGTTTTGGTGTTTTTTTTTCTCATGAATTAACCTCCTCCTCCATGAATTCTCAGACTCTTTCTATATAGACTACCTCTGGTGTCACTTGCTGAGTGCAGACTAGGTGCCAGGGACAGTGCTAAAGCCTACAGATTCAATATCTCAGTTAATATTCACAACAAAACTATGAGGTTAGAATTTTATTATCCCCATTTTAAAGATGTGAGAATTGAGGGTCAGTGAGTATGAGTAACTTGGCCACAGTTGCATGACTAGTAAGTGCTGGAGCCAGAAATGGGGAATCAAACCCAGGGAAATCTGACTACAGAGTGTCTGTGCTTTCTGTAGACACAATAGACACTTATAAAATATAAATATTTAGAAATGATATAAAAGAATGCCTTATAAACTCATGACCTTGCATGATTAAATGAAAAGCATAGAGAAGGAGCTTTCTTGATATTGAACATGCTTCAGCTGTTATTTAGCATTGAAATCTTTTATTCCAGTTACTCTGGGATCTATTTCCCGTCTATTAGTTATATAACATAAAACATTTGTATTTCTATCAACCAAAACACAAACATAAGCACCAACAGCCTGGAAATTACTTGTTAGCATATAAATCAATAGGAGATTATAAATTTCTAGTACTTTCAGGTTGTGTGTCAGATTTAGGAAGGGCAGTTGCCAGAAAGCCACATTACTTGGAACAATATCTGAATTACTGGTATTGCCATATCAATTTATTGATTAAAACGACAGTCACCTACAGGCTTAAGTGACATCTGGAAAAAGTGACTGTGTTTTGGTAGTATTAATATAGAGTTTTTTAAGTATAAAATTATTACCATATATTTACTTAGTTTTGTAGAAAATTTCTTTGAGGATGTGCCTCAGAAAACTCCTAAGGTGTGAAGTGACATTTTCTCACTGAATTGATTTTTAATTTAATTTTTTTCATGAGGACTCAATTAAAACATCACTACAATACAATCAGCACATCTAAAGAAAAATTCCTCAGTATCAAAATTTTCCCAATTGTTTAAGCTTTTTCTTTTTTAAGTTTACATTGTTTTACTATTTTTTTTGAAATGTGAACCAAAGTAATGGCTGCCTTTTATGATTCATTGAAACGTCTTCTAATGTAGAATTTACCATTTTATCTCTTTCCATTTTTCTTAAATTTTTAGGGGGAGAGAGTGAATTGAGTTACTTTTTCAGTAGTTTCTCACATTCTGGAATTTGCTGACAGCATCCTAGCAGTGTTTTTAGTTGGTTTGCTTTGTTTTTTTAAGCGTTCAGGTTTTTATTGAACATTTTACTAAAGGGGTTTAGTCAAAACGACCAAAGCCCATGTCATCACCGGACTCCTCAGATTCTTCTTTCTTTGCTTCCACTTTCATCTCGGCTGAGACAGAACGGCTGGAGAGGGCAGGTCCTCCCACTGGTGCAGCGCCTCTCGCTGGGGCAGGTCCACCGGCCCCTACGTTGCAGATGAGACTTCCCATGTTGATGTTGGCCAGGGCCTTTGCAAACAAGCCAGGCCAGAAACGTTCAACATTTACATCAGTTGCGTTAATGAATGCGTTGATCTTATCCTTCGTGACCATCACGTGCAGGATGACAGTCAGTAGAGGATGAGGACCTGTAGATGCAAAGGAGCTCCAGACAGAGGCCAGGGTGTGAGAGTGATAGGACGGCAACCGCCTGCGTCATGCTAGTCGCCAGAGGAGATGAGGGCCTCACCGCAGCATGGCCTTAGCTTCCTCAGAAGAACCAAGCAGCCACCAAGGAAAGGGCATCAGCCATGTTTCTAGCATGATTTCCTTCTGTATTTCCTGTAATTTGGTAGTCACGTCCAGAGGATTGATAGAGATTCCTTTTGGGTGTTTTTGGCCAGACTGCTTTCTAGGTGGTGGTGCATATTTCCATCAGGAGGCATATTATGTCTCTTGTTGTCTTTTATGATATCATCAGTCATTAATGATAATAACCTAGATCCTTTATTTCATTAGTTGATAAAGATGATATTCTCATTTTAACCTTCTTTCTTCTTTTAACTATAATAGTTCTAAAAGGAGAATGCCTCCATATTGACACTTTTGTTAACTGACAGTATAGTTTACAGGTAATCTTTGACTTATTGGAGTTATGTGAACCTCAGAACGTCTTTTTTTTTTAAATACATCTTATCATTAGTATTATGTACTACATACAATGTTGCAGCACGTAATTTCCTGATATTATCATCCTTGGATGTAATGCTTCCAACCTAAACACAAATAAAGATTGGATTTATAAAAATACTGTTAATAAAGGGCAGTAATAATGAAAAAAAAAAAAGAGGCATTCTACTTAAATCAGAACCAACTTTGGATGGAGTAAGCTTCAGAACGGAACCCCATTGTAAGTCAGGGACTACCTGTATTTAGAAAAGGCAGGATAAACATCTGATTCTTTCCCTTTATTTTGAAGCTGTTTGGTTTTTTAACATTTTTCAAAAGGTGACCAAATACAGTTTTGTTTTTTCTTGATTATCATTATGAATTCGTAGATTTAAACATTTTTTATGTGTTTTAATACATTGCTGTTACTAAATAATGATCAAATGATTCTCTTAGGTCAATGGGAGTCTATGCAAGTTTGCTCCTGAGCTGTTTTGACATAATCCTTGTAGGCTTTGTTGATTTTTTTGCATTCTGTTATATGACAAGATGATCCAGACTTATCTTATACCTTTCCTTTCTCAAACCTAGAAGCAAACATTTCTCCAAAAAGCCCTAGACCCTTTTCATAGAAAACAGTATTGAGAGACCTCAATTTGGGCACTAACGAAACTCATTGCCATTCAATTCCTTGAATTTTATCATAAACACTTTAAGGCAGGTAGTTACTCCATTTCTAGTCTAAGACAGAGTAGGAAGAAAGTCCTGGTGATTTACTTTAAAAAATTAGCCAATAAAAGCTTTATGGATCACAGTAAAACATTTGTCGGACTCACTTGCTTTGGACCCATCATCAGGAGAGATCAGTTGCTAAAAGAAAACATCCTTTTTGGTAGAGGGCTAATGAGGGTGAGGAAGACCCTAGATGAGATGGATTGGTACAATAGCTGCAAGGATGAACTTGAACATGCTGATGACTCTGAGAATGATACAAGACTGAGCAAAATTTCATTTTGTTGTACATTGGACTTGTACATCATGCATTAGAGTTGACTGGCAGGCTTCTATCTCTTTCTCTCTATTTATCTACGTATCCATCTATCTATCTATCTAATTACTACATTTAGCAAAGAGAGAAGACTATGGGTAAGAAAATGAAATGCTCAGAAAATCATTTTAATTGACTGATTGATTGGTTGATCTATCCAAATAACTGTAATGCATGATGTGAAACAAATTAGGACAGGAAAAGGGGAACATCTCTTCACATTTAATTGGTCTAAGGGTTACGTTACATCCTGTCTCAGTCATCTAGTGCTGCTCCAACAGAAATAACACAAGTGAATGGCCCCACAAAGAGAAATTTATTCTCTCGAAGTCCACTAGGCTGCAAGTCCAAATTCAGGGCATCAGCTCCGAGGGAATGTGCTCTCCATTGGCTCTGGAGGAAAGTCCGTGTCATCAGTCTTCCTTTGGTCTGAGAGCTTCTCTGCGCAGGAACCTCAGGTCCAAAGGACGCGCTCTGCTCCTGGCCCTGCTTTCTTGGTGGTATGAGGTTCCTATGTGTCTCTGCTCACTTCTCTCTTTTATATCTCAAAAGAGATTGCATTAAGACACTGATCTTGTCAACCTCATCAGTATAACCTCATCACAGTGATAAAATTGATAACACATGAGGAGATCACATATAATCTCATCATAGTGGTAGAGTTTACAACACATAAGGACATCACATCAGATAACACAATCATACAATACTGGGAATTATGACCTAGCCAAGTTGCTACACACATTTTTTGGGGGACACAATTCAATCCATGACACATCCCAAATCAGTGGCAGAGCCTATGATAAATGAAAACATCCTCAGCATGCTGACCATCAGAAGGCTTCCCCAGCCAGACTCATCTCTAATTCTCTGATATCATGCTTCTGCTTTCATTGCGTTCATCTATTTTTACTTGCTGTAACACTTGCCCCTTGCCCTTTTCTGTCAATTATAGTCTGTACTATACCATTTAAAAGAAAAATTAATGTCCAATAATTTCAGTGCTTGAGTTATAGAGTGAGATATACAATTTCACATTACTCAGATAACTTGGCAAACGTTTAAGGTATTAAATAGTCTTCCAGGCACTCCCCCATAGTGATGGGAAAAAAAGAAATCTCTTTAACTCTTTATAACTCTACCCTCAACCACTCCTGTTCACCTAGCCTAGCCTAGATATCCCATCTCTCTCATAGGGATGACCCAATCCACTTTCCTTGGAGAACCACCGAGCTCAAGTACATGTGTAGGGCCATATGGTTTCCTAATTTGCCTCAGAAAATTCCTTTTTGTCCTTTGTTACAACATTTTTAATTATTTAAAGTATAACATTTGTATTGTAATGCATCTATCATTATTTCTCTTGGCGATTGCCTCTCCACTGACTGTTCATTTTTCAGGCAGAATGAAGGTGACTTTTAAACCAGACTCAAGGATCTCTTGGTTTTTATACTCTCTCCATTTTATCAGAATGGTGTCATGGAAATGTGAGACATCATATACGAATTGATGAGCCCTGACTTCTCCTTGGTCAAGAAGCAACTCATTATTTCTAGAGACTCACGAAAGGCAAGCTTCGTTTCCGGTTTAGTTATTTATTTTTTCGGATGGAGCTGCAAATAGCTGTTTTTTTTTAACGCTGGTGTTTGTTGTTTTTCTCCTTCCAGAATATATCATTTACACAAAATGTGTACTCTTATGTGAATCACACGAAGATAAAGGATTGTAAGATCGGAAAAGATTGACAGAACTGCTTTTATTCACCCTGTCTCGTCGCCTTCATTAGGCACATGCTCACTCTCTGTTCCTGCCCTGTCCCAGATGCTCTGACTCCACCCCTTCTGTTTTTCACCAGGATCAGTTTCCTGAACCTGCCTCTTCCATTGCTATACTCAAATCTGGAAAGAGATGCACATAACAATTTTGTTATCATATCAGAATTGCATTTACTTGTTTCAATATTTTGTGCATAATACAGACATAAACTTCATAGTCGAATTGCTTGCTTTTAGAAAGAGTCTAATGAAGTCATTCTCAACTTTGGCTTCATGTTATAATCACCTGGGGAACTTTCAAAAATGCCCAGAACACCCTCCAGACCAGACCAATTAAATCAGAATCTCTGGGGGTGGGGCCCAGGCATCAGCATTTTTAAAGCTCCCCCAGGTGATTCTAATTTGCAATTAAAGGGGGAACTAGGATAAAATCCATTCCTCAAAAAATCATACATCTGCAGTTGAGAATCACTGGTTCAGTAAGTGATCCACTCTTAATCAGGGAGGTTGTCACAACCCAAAGCAGGAAGCTTTGTGAATCGGTGTCATCAGTTCTGTAAACCAATCATTCATCAGAAACCTCAAAAGCAACCTGCTGTTGATAATTACAAAATATCTAAGGTCAAATAATATTTTGAGAGATAAAATATAAACTACTTCTATACTGTGATTTTAAAAGGAGTAAAGTGCTAATCTTTAAACTACCTGGTGAAGTTACAGAATGAGAATCACTAAGAATAATATTAAGCTTACTCAAGAAATTTGACTAGTGTAGCATTCAAGTTATCTTCCAAATCCATTTAAACTCTGATATACCGTTTTGTAGAGTTTTACTTTTCTCCACATACAAACTTCATTAATGGAAATTGTCCACATGCCATACAACGCATGGTTGACTTATTTTACATTTGCTTAACAGCCTTATTCCATGATTTAAGGGGACATTTCTAAGGGCAAAACAGTCAGACAATATCTTAATAACATGGTGGTTTTAAAAGGGCACTTAAAGACAAAATCTGAATATGGTATTTTAACATTGATTGGTAAAAAGAGTATAATGCAGATATTCCATCGGAAACTAAATTCAGCACATCAATCTTGCTAATGACATGCAGATTTTTCCTTACTAAGTAAATGGAAATATTTTTCTTTTTTATGAGGAAAGTGATAATTTTTAACACATGAGGAATAAGGTTTTATATATATATATTTATATATATACACATACATACATATACATACGTAAGTTTGTAAAAATTCAGGTTATTTTCAATGGTAATCATGAAAATATTAAATTTGTACATTTTTTAATTTGTAAGAGGTAATGCCAGCTGCTTCATTATGCATTCTTTCTGCTCAGGGATTTAACTCATGTGCCTGAGAGCATGTGCTTCTCAGAACACATTTTAGTAAACATTTGAATGTTGTCATACTTACAAACCTTGGAGAGAAAGTGTACTCTATCATTTTAATTGTATTTTAGGATGTGATTGTATGTTATTACATTTCCCAGGAAAGTTGTACTGACTAAGATATATAAGTAAATAATGACAGTGTGCATGTATACACACACATATATGTATACATACACACGGTTATTAAGATCCTTAGAGAAAAAGTAGCAAGTATGTTTGCTGTGATGTTTATACTCAATTCTTATTACCTTTAGCATGATAATGATTTAATCAATTATTGGAGTTGACTTAGTTGACATGTTGAACTATCTTGGCTCGTTAACGTAGTTTTTTTGTTGTTGTTGTTACAATATAAAAATGATACCTGATACAACATCACTAACTTGATTCACAAAGGTAAGACACAATTTGTTGCTTTTGGAGATATAGTTACATTACTAACATATATGCTTGTGTTTCACTATTTTATACAATATTCCATACTATACACTTCTTCTGTGTCTGAAACAGAACTTAAGTAGTGGGCATATATTCAGATTCTGTGACGTACACATTTCCCGCAATGCATTAGTGAGCATAAATATTGCTAAAATCTCATTTATATCAGTGACATAGGCAAGCATGACAAGCAAGGCTTGGTTAACCACATGATAGAGCAAGGCCAAGAGGGGAGGGAGTTTTAAACAAACCTCTTATGGGAGAGGTACAAATGCTAGGAGACTCATCAAGAACACTGAAGAGTGTAGTGAGCAGAACATCACAGGGTCTGGCAGAAGACCACAAACTCACTCAATGAACACTTTGTGGCAGAACATGAGATCGTTGTTAATCTCATGGGTGTTGTTGTTGTTGGGTGCTGTTGAGTGAATTCTGTCTCATAGCAATGACACGGCTGGCTGGGTGGTGCCGAACAATGAAGATTGCAGAGGAGATTCCAAAAAGAGAGTCAGCATCACAGAATTTCACAAGTGGTATAAGGACAGCAGCCAAAAAAAGTTGGAGCAGGACTGAGTAACTTAAAGTTGTAATGATAAAAGAACAAACCTAGCAAACCCAAGAAGGGTCTCAAGGTCAACTATTGGAAATAAGATAACATGTCAGGCATAATGAAGAAATTTAATCAAAGCTAGGGAACAAGCTTAGAATCAGATGCAATGTGAGCATCAGTTATTGTTGGGCACCAGAGTTCATACATCCTTCCTGACTCAGGACTAGATTGGTTCCATATATATTGAGGCAAAGCTCTGGGGTTGAAGAGTGGTGGTTCAGGTGGTCTGGGATGGGAAAGAAGAAAGATACAAAGGTTGTGACTCAGACAGCATTTAATATGGGTACCAGGAATCAAGAAATAAATAGCAGCATCAATTTCATCCCCATGTATGCAACTTCTACAACAATCTTCAACCACACCTCTGCAGAGTAAAGAGTAGTCAAGATTTGGGTTCTATAGCATTACTGCAAGAGTCTTTGTGGACACTGTAAATAACTGGAGATGTTTAGATGGTAGCATAACAAAAATAAGCACAAGTTGTGTTTTGTTTTATTTTTTCCTTAACCTCCCAGAAATTCTAGATACATGGAGTTTTTTTAATGGAGTGTTATCACTTACATTAAGACAAAGATATAAGGAAGCCTGATACTCACTTTTATTTTGTCATAATCAGTCTGTGGACAAGGGGTTTTCTGCAAAATCAACTACATATTACCTATCTTCCTGGAATGAATTGCAACAAATGATAAGCATTGTAATGTCTAAGGTGAAGATATTTTTCTCAATGTACATGTTGTTAAGTTTGAATTATATCACATCTCAAACACTTATTTTCTACTGTTTTTTTTTTTCTTTTTGAGAAAATTTATATTTTGGAGAACAAAACAAAGTTTTATATAAAATTAGATATTGTAAAACAATTTATATAAAAGATAATGCATTTATTGTTAATATTAATCTTAAAAAATATATTAATGAAACTATGTTTTTGACTTATGAAAGTAGTAGGAAATTCAGTATCATTTAGGATCAGTAAGACTGTTTCTCATTTTTATGAAAATATAAAGCTCAATAAATGAAATATTTTCAATAGTGGTATCACAAACATTTTTTCCTAATTATAGTCACTGAAGTAAAGTTTTACTTCTTGCAAAGAGACAGTTCCACAAACTTTCTCTTTCTCATCTTATTTTTTTCATAAAAATACAAATTAAAACTTCACGGCTTTCATAGTGTAGCACTGCTTCCCCAGCTTTTAATAGACTAATCATTCTTTTATTGTTTTAAACAAAGAAGCCTTATTCCATTTGAGACAGATTGTTTTAAATGCTTTTCTTTCAAAATTTCATTTTATCTCTGAAAGTGTAGTTTCTATATCACTTATTTACTAACAAGGAAGGAGGTTTTTTTTAACCTCTTTGTAGTCTGCTTGTCAAGAAATGACAGATTTCTGATATTTAAGCTAGAAAAAGTCATATATTATCACCTCACTCTGGTCCAATATATACTTGTTAATAATCGCAGTTTATGAATATTTATCTTGAGACAAAGTGGTTAAAGAGACAGTAGAGCTTGACTTTTAGGTAGTGTCTCTCATGTGTATGAAATTCAACACAGATTAATCAGACTGACCAAGGCTTTAAAAATATAGGCCTGCCTGAATTTGTCATATCTTTTTTGAAACTTTCTCCCCTTGCATTTACAAATGCTCTGTTTAACCTCTAATGAAAGTTATTCAAAACTGTTTTTGGAGACAGAGGTTTAGTCTTGATCAAAGCTTCTACAGGTTATGAAATTGGAGTTGGAAATCAGTGAGGACAGTAGAAATAACTATTGTTAACTGACTGCCATTTCTTAACTGAAAATGTTCCAGGACCAAACACAGGCCTTTGAAATATGACCCTCTCTTGAAAGATGCAGCATGCTATTATAAAAGGAAATAAAAGTCCACATTCCAGCACATCAGTTCCTTTCATTTATTGGTTTGAGATCCTCAGCCATTTTTCTGCTCCTTCACTCTTCATTTCTAGCGCTTTCCTGTATGTGATCTATTTTCCCTGAGAAAACTTTCCACTGAGTTGAAAGCCTGAGAACTCTTAAGTTCAGATGAATGATAATGAGCATTGTCAAAGAGGCAATAAAATTGAGTCCTTGGTTTTGGAGGCTGAGCTGAGAGCTGCAGGAGTTAATTGTGTGAATGGTAATGAGACGGGAGGCAGCAGATGCTCGCGTGCCTTTACAATCCAAATCCCACCAACAAATTCCTCCCTCAGAAACTTTGAGGGACATCTTGGCACCCTGGAGATGGAGATAGACCCAGCCATAGCCACATGCCACCTGCTAGACCTATTGTTGGAAACAAAAAACAAAAAACATTACAATAACGAAGTTGTTTGGTGTCTTTTGCAATGACTTTATGGCACCAGTTTTACCATACTGGAGGAACTGAAGAAAAAGGAACATCTGATTCCTTATAGAGAAACATCTACACCCCAAACAGTTAACAACTTACATGGAAAAACTGATGCTCCGTGTACGATACATACTCTTCTGATAAACCAGCCTGCCCTTTTCTCTTGGGAGCTCCCCTCCGCCCCAGGCCGTTTATTCCACAGCAGATTTACAAGACCATATGTTTTGGATGACAGTAGAAAAGGGGAGATTTTGTCTCTCCAGAAAAATCAACAAAGTATAGGATGTGAAATTGTTCAAAAGTATTCAACTTTAAATAAAATAAAATGCTGACATTTTGAATTATGTTAACCAAAAGGCTCTGGAAATGACCCGTTTTTACTGAGTTGTCTCCCATTGATCACATAGTAATTTTAATTTGACGAAGAAGACCAGAATGCACTGTCTTAGGAAAATAAATGATCAGAGCGGAGGCAAGCAATACTAGAAGTGACTGTCACATACTGGGCATTTTAGGTGTGTGTGGCAGCATTTTCCATATGGCACTTCGGGACTTCCCATGTGGAGAGCAGAATGACATGAAACTGTAAGAAATTCTGTTATAAATTAGCTACTTTCACTTTTGAGGATATATACACCTGCTTTTCAGAAAGTGATATTATAGACCTTGTAGGAGAAAGTGGACCTAATTCTAGTATGAGAAGTTAGAGTTTATTTAAAGACTGGTAGAGTTTGTGTGTTTACACTGTCTCAGGAGAGGGGTTTGATGTTCCAGTCTAGGTTAAACAAAAGCTGCTTAAGCCCCCACATTTCTGCTCAGCTAGTTGATTTTCTTTATTATAAAAGCAGTTAGTTAGGCTGGAATTTCTGAATTCATTGTGGATAACTTTGATGATCGTGCATTCATAATACCAATTTTAGATTGAAATATTTACATATTTTGTAAGTTTTTATCCTCATCATCAGTTCAGATTTTGGCTGTATAAACTGCATAGTGCTGGATTTTTCTGTTTGTAAAGACTCAGGCTTCTACAGTAAATAAAAAACTGTGTCCTTTTTGTAACAATAAAATATATGCCTCTGACTTACTGAGAAGTCAGATATGGAAGCATGTGGGAGCAATATGTAAATGCCAAGCAAGCTGTTTATACTGGGATATGCTCCTGCATAATAATCATAATCCAATCCTAGTAGAAACCTTTTGAATTTAAAACATTTTAGAGCTACAGCAAAACAGGAAAAAAACCCACCACAAATGTTGTAGTTGCTGATTATTTGTGAGACAGCTCAAATATGTTTACTTTTTTTTGCAAATCGGAGATTTCTAGAAGTTAAACATTTGGTGAACCGCTCTGGGAAAAGAAGGCTGTACAGGGGGTGGTGGGAATCTTGAGATTTGCTTTTTTATATTCTTATTACTGGAAGAATACATTAAAACAGTCCTGTACAGTTGTTTTGTCTAAGGAAATTTGTATTAGGAGTTGCAGATGTGAATATTGTTTTACTATTCCATTAATTTATGCTAACCATTCAGAGATTTTGTGCAGACTTAATGATGTGCCAACTACATACGCTTCTTAATATTTAAAGAGAGTTTTTTTTTTAATTGTTGTTGTTTATTTGGATGGTTAAATTGAATCCTTTGAGCAAAATAAAGCATATTTGCTTGTCTTAAATTATTTCACACTCTTTGACAGGAATGTCAGTGCCTTTCATTTAGCATTATAACCGAAAGCAGAGTTTCTAGAGAAGTTTTTCAAAATAAATAATATACTCTTAAGTATTCAAAGTAAGCAGGACATGTAGCTGCACTTTTTATGTCTTCCTCCCAAATTTAAGATTTACTCCTTTATGCAAGAAAATATTTGCGGAGAGTGACTTTTCACCATGAAGACTGGTGATGGCACAATGATACAACATCAAAGAGTTGTGGAGTGGGAAGTGCATTCCTTTGATCTCAGGTCAGTATCTCTTGTACTGCATTATGCTACTCCTTTGTGTCAGTGCCCTGGCTGGCTTTTGCTCAAACTTTGGGATGTTTCTCATTATAACATACACAAGACTCTGGATGTCAACTCTCCTTTTCTCAGTGTCCCACTGACTTTCTGTTTATGCCTTTTGATCAACAGACAACTCAATTTTGTTTCCTTCTAGATAGTTCTGGGACTCAGAGAAACATTACATTATACGTAAAGAGGCCCCAAGGAGTCTGAAGTATTTAGAATCCATAAAAAAGATCACCTCTACCTTCCCCTCCATTATCCTCCTCTAACTGTGACTAGAAATTACTACAATTAACCCTGTAGCATTGATAATTTTCAAGGGCACCATCCAAAGGACAAAGTAGTGAGGTTTGTTGTTGTTGCATACGTTGCGGTATTTTTCCCCCAAGACAATTCACCTTGATGTGTATTGATATTCTTTCTCCATACTGTGCAGTTTTGAAAAAGGAAAGAATTTGAAAATAGGGCAACCTTTTGCCTTTTGCATTGAATACCAAAGAAACAAATGATTTTTACTATACAGAAAGTGGACTTTGGAGGCAGACATAAATAGACAAACTCAATAGCTAACATATATTTAGCTGTGTGAGAGTTAACTTAAACATTATGAGTCTTAGTTTCTTTATACATAAAATGGAGCTAGGATTAATGTGGCAAGCACTACTTGCTATCTACTCCACATCCACTCTGCACTCCACCTTGTTAACCAAACCTCAGTATTGCAGAGCTTTGCGCAGCGCTATGTGAAGGGATGGAGCTATTCCTCTGCCTTGGGGCTAAAACTTGATTGGTCAAGGCCAATCATGGCAATTTCACTTCCCTTGCTAGAGACTGGTTAAGGAACGGTCATGGAACACAGTTCTCACCAATGAGCTGTAAGAGGATATCAGTGGGTGGGTTCTGGAAAACATTTTATTTCTTGATCAAAGATCTGTAAAGATCTTTACTGGCATTTCTCTAACCTCATATTCAACTGAATGGGGAGATGTTTTACAGAACTATGACATCCATCCTGGGATCATGAGTGAACCCAGGCAAGTAGGATAAGCCAACACATTGAAGGTCAAAAAGAAAAAAACATGGCAGGAATCTGGTTTTCTGGTTTTATGACGGAATCACTGAGTTGCTGAATTAATCAGCCTCAGAAATATCCTCTCTCTGTGTATCTTCTCTTTTGAGATAGTAAACTCCTTCTTGTTGAATTTTTGACTGAGTTCTATTACTTGTGTCCCACATGTTTCTAATAATTATAAACATTTCATCATTATGATATATATTGAAATATAATTGAGGAAATATATGTAAAACACTTGGCCTGTAATGGTGTTCAATAACTGTCAGTGCCTTTATTTTATTGTATTCCAAGACCCTTAAATTTAATCGTTACTTGGGATGTTACTATTTTAAATGGTATTTTTTATAAGTAACACCATCTAGATGCAAACTCTTAAGTTTGCCTTCTTAACTACATTTTTTAGTAGGTATTTTCTAAAATGCCTTACTGCTTTTCCTGCAGACATTTTCTAAAGCATTTCACGGTTTAAATGAGAATCTTTTTGTATAATAAGTTCCTTTAGATAAGGAGTATTGGATGTATTTGACGAATTTATTATCTAAATTAACTTATCCAAATTGAAAATAAATACTGTTGCTGTTGTTATCTGTCGTCTAGTCGATTCCTACTCGTGGTGACCCCATGTGTGCAGAGTAGAACTGCTCTATAAAGTTTTCAAGGCTGTGACCTTTGGAAGGCAGGTTGCCAGGTCTTTCTTTCAAGGTGCCTCTAAATGAGTTTGAATGGTCAACCTTTCGATTAATAGTTCAGCTCTTAACCATTAGCTTCACCCATGGACTCCTGAAAATAAACACTAGAGTATAGTAAAAAGAGTCACCATGCTGTCACAAATGGCAGCCTGCTCTGCACTAGACAGGTAATAAGTATTATTTTCAATGGAAGCCTGCCAAGTTTTCTTTGCTTTGTTCCGATTGAAATATTTTCTATATAATCCATATACACTCAGACATTTATTATGTTAAAAAAAGTATGTAAGTTGTTTAGTTCATTTGCAGGTAGATAAAGGAATGATAAGCACACCAATTTCCAGATATGAGGTATATATTTAGGTATCTGAGACATGTTCTAAATCTATTAGTGGAGTCGATTTTGACGCATAGCGACCCTATTGGACAGAGTAGAACTGCCCCATAGGGTTTCCAAGCTGGTGGATTTGAACTGCCAACCTTTTGGTTAGCAGCCTGAGCTCTTAACCACTGTGCCACCAGGGCCCCACATTTCCAGAGATCATGTATATATTTAGGTATCTGATACATGTTCTGAATCTATTAGTCACTTATTTATTTTATGAAATTTTAATTATCCATGATGAAATATTCATGATGAAATGATTCTTGATGAAAGTTACTGTTTGAAAGAATATCTTGAATTTTTTCTTTGCCTTGTGAGATAAAACATCCCTCCATTTGATAACATTGTTCTTACTGTAGTACAAATACCATACATTGTTCCCCATTGAAAGTGGTTCAACTGGTGTATGGTAACTCTGAAGTGAATAATTTCCCACATAGTGTAAGTAAATAAGCAAATGGACCCTAAATTTGCAAGTAACCTAGCAGTTACATTTACTACTAGAAATTGTACGTAATTAATGCAAATATTCAGCTAAAATTAATTTAAGTTTAGCATACTACAGTGAAATCTGTGAGAGCCAAAACTTGAGGAGACTGCCTTGTTTTCCTGTGTCTTGCAAGTTTTCCAACTTTGACAGGGTGCAGTCTTACCACTTGTCTATCACCTCTCCATTAGTAGAAAATATTTTAGTTTTCTTTCTCTGACAGGTTTCTGCCTTATGCACGTGCCAGCTTTTGCAGGTCTTACTGTATACTGAAATCTCGTTTCAGGTTAAATGTGGACTACAAACCGAAAGGCTGGTGGTTTCAATCCATGCAGAGGCACCTCAGAGGTAAAGTCTGGTGATCTGCTTCAGAAAGTCACAGCCTTGAAAACCCTATGGAATACAGTTCTACTCTGCACACACGGGGTACCATGAGTTGGAATCAATTCGACAGCAACTAACAACAATAAAACTTATGTCTTAAAATAACATTGACTTGATTTTCATTGTTTAACCTAATGCTCATATTTTTGCCATATTTGTTCCCCTTCATACTTTTAGAAATTTTGTCTTTAGAGTAAGTAGGCAGTAGTTAGAAAAAATAGTTGAATAAAGTATATATTTTTAGAAACATTCAGAAGTATTGTACATAAAATGGATTTCACGTAAACACAGAAGACAATAAAATTGACAATAAAATTTTTTGTCACACTTCAGCTTGTTTTTCTTAATCTTGGACTAGAAGTAGTTAAGGATAAATGAATGATATACTCAAGATTTGCTTTCCCACACCACTGAGCAATGAAAGAATGCTGGCTTATAGAAAGAATAAACAAAGATTTTTCATTATGTATATTTGACAGATGCAAAACATTCAATCAGAGATTCTTAAATATATACATATGTAAAAATACATATATATGTAATGACACCAAAAATATTTTCTCTGTCAGAAATAGCTCTTCAAGAAGAATTAGATGTCTTTTTCCGAAAAGTATTTCCCTTCCTAATGAAAACGGCCCTGCCTTAATTGATGAGGATAGGGTGTGAGCTGGCATCAAACACTGGATCAAGGAGAAAGCTTAATTTCCCTTCTCTTTCTCAGATCACTTCTACTTATATTCTTGTATAAATGATATCTAAGCCATGGTTCTTTCTCTAGTAGTCTTCACCCTATGCCAACTGTCTCTAAACTCCCTGGAGGAACAAAATCTTACAGCACATAGTATTTAAATACCATCATGGTAGAATTTCTACCATGTTAGACAATAGACTACTCTTTATAGCAATATGTCTTAAACGTCAATGTACAAAGGAATCTCCTTAATATCTTATTCAAATATAGATTCTGCTTGAGTACCTGTGAGTTGCTGTCTGAGATTCTGCATTTCTAACTAGCTTCCATAGATAACACTATGCTACTAGTCTATGAAAAAGCCTTTGTGGTAAAGTCGACCTTTTGGACAGAGTAGAACCACCTCATAGGGTTTCCGAGGATCGGCTGGTGGATTTGAACTGCCAGCCTTTTGGTTAGCAGCCTGAGCTCTTACCTACTGTGCCACCAGGGCACCATACACTGAGTAGCAATGCTTAAAACTAAGAACTGAGACTCATTTCACTTGAAGGTTTAGTTCCCCAGGTCCCTCGAATCTTCTCAGCTGAGACTATTGGAGCACTATTTGTAAGCTTCGTTTTCTGCCTCAGGATACTGCCATGATCAGAAGGAATTTATAGAACACTAGCTCCAGAGCATCTAACAACAACAACAATAGCAAAGAATAGGTCAGATGATTAATCCTAAAATCAAACTTGAGGCTATCTAGTCTAACTTTGTGGTCTGGTCGAGTGTTTTGACTAGGCTTCCAATATGTGTGATTGTTCAAAACACTGGCTCTCTAGGTGTGTGTCTTGTTCTCCCCGTTTAAATCTCTAATTTTATATCCTGATTGGCTCTGAAAGCTTGAAGTCCTAAAATTAACAGTGGCTTCCCTACAAGCCTCTCATCTGGAGCTCAGTAGATTGCCTGTTGCCAGATCCTAAGTCACCTGTCTGAACCTGGCATGCTACCTTTGGCAGGACAGCCAAAATACTGATTGCCCACTCAGACAAAATTGACCCAGCATCTGTCACTGTAATTCATGGACTCCAACTCTTCCTGGCCCCCTGGCTATGCTGCCTCCTGGCATTTACACAGTTATGCCTCCAGGTGTGGGTCCCTCCTAAGGGCAGAAGGCCTATTTAGTTATGAGCAGAATTATACTAAAGTCTATCTCTGTTCTAAAAGTCGACGGATAGTTTGGGATCCATTGTCATTTCCCAACCCTTGATCTTATGTTGATAAATCCGTTTTAACATGGGATTCATATTGTTTGGTGATTTTTCATTATTATATTCTTGAATGGACTAGTAAATGGAATACAGAGAGACAACATAAAGAGATATAACATGATTGATAAAAGGTCTAACTTTTTTTAAATGAAAATTTTACTTGACAAGTTTTATCTTTCCCTGTCGTTGCTAAGACATCATACCAAATCTTATCCTTTTGTCTTGCTACTATAATGTGGCATTATATTAAAAAAAGATTTAGCTCAAACACTTTCAGAACAAATCTTAGACATGTGTCCTGGCAAGTACCTTCGAAGACTTATTTTTACTGTAGTATTAGACATACATCTATGGCATAGGGTCTGCTGATACGTAAAGAGTATATTTGGATAGATGTTGTGGAATTTTTTTTCAGTGAAGCAGCAGGTTTTCAAGATCATCATAGTTCAGTACTATTAGTTTTGACTACTATATTTTACAGGTAACTTCATAAATTAAAAATGGAGAGAGCTTTATCTTTCTAGCATAAAAGTTTATAAGTGTCTAAGTCAAAAGCCCGAAAATCAAAAAGGACTGTGTACATAATCCACATTCTTTTTTCCCCAGTGAGTGTTAGGAAGAAAACAGACCCACAGAGAGGCAAAGAAAAGGACTCTAACCTTTGTTTTACATCTGTTATCGGCCAGACTCTGGGCTAAGCACCAATCATTTAATTCTTACAAAAATTCTTTACAGTAGAATATTATTATTCTCACAGAGTGTTAGATTGACTCCGAGAAGTTACATTATTTGTTCAAGATTACACAGATACCAATTGGTGACACCTGCATTCATACATTTGTTGGGCTTGTATAAAAAGTCAAGTTCTTATCTCAGGCAGTTCCAGAATATTGATATTCCTTGACCGTATCAACCTTTGTCTAGTAAAGCATTTGCCCTTATCTACTTTCACGTGGTAAGTATCAAGCAGGACCATGAGTGCCTACTACAATGCATTTCACGGCAAATTCTATGAGGAAAGATTGTAATGTTATGCCAGCTACAAGAACTTCGTAAGCTCATATTACTAATTTGATAGTGGGAAAGATATGGTATGGTGAGATGGAAGTAGATATTAATTCTTCTCCCTGTTTTTATGTTTTGTTTTTATATTTCAAATGCTCTAATAAAACAGAAATTAGTAACTAAGGATTTTTGAAGAAAATCATATATCTGCTTTTAGGAGATTTTAGTGATTTTTATTTTGTATTCCAGTACCAAAAGAAACACTATTCTTCATGTAATGGAAAAACAATTGAGCTTTACAATCAAGTTCTAAATTTCCCCTCCTTTGGTAGGAACGGTAACATTGAAGATTTAGAATTATAAAGCTATAGTGTTATTTTCTGAAAACCAAAAGTAATCACAATAAATGGCATAACAAAAGTGTTATTAAAGGTGACAGGATGTATTGCAAATGCCAGCCTGGATCTTTTCTCTGGGTTTACCAATTTTTAGGCAAATCAGGCTGAAGCTGTAAAAGAAGCTTTGTGGATAAAATATGCCCAACAGGATGGTAATAGCCAAGGTTCCCCTCCAGGAGCTTAGGAGCACTTTGCTCAAGTGCCTAACACCACTTACATTGCCACGGTCCACAAAAGCTGGAACCATCTCCTTCTTTGTAAACAAAGGCTGCCATGTCAAAGGTGGATGGCCTTCAAGGATCTCTCCACTGGATATCTTAGAAGTTGTTTTAGAGGGTCTATCACTTTTTCATGACTCTGGGAAATTCCAGAAGAATGAGAAAGTTCAATTAATCACCATTAGAGACAACTAACAGAAATTTACCAGTTTTTTCAGCTTTATACAAACCCATTCACATACAGAACTGAGTTGGATGATAGCTGTTTTGTTGTTTCCTTTTTTTTTTTTTTTTTTTGATATTTTCTTCTCAGGGCTACCAAATGATAAAATTTTGAAATGCTGGAACTAACAAAAAAACATATTCTGTGCTCCTGGAAAAAACTGTGAAGAACAGGGTATGTATAGTGAGCAGAAATCAAAAGCAAAATACTGTCAAATAGGTATATGTAATTTTTCACGGAGAGATTGGCAAACTGAAAAGGAAATAATATTTGGTGAGGATGATATTTTAAGTGAAAAGAGTCATTCCCCATGAAAGGGTTACAAGTTCTTTAAAGACTTACTCATAGTCTTTATAAACATATACTAATTCACCACCTATTTTAAATATTTCAGTAAGTTACATTGAAACTCTTTGTGACATTGATTAATTCACTTCAAGCCAACTTTTGGAAATGAAAGAAGGATTTTTAATTTTTTTTTTTAAGCATAGAAAACCACATGTCCTCTAAATTAAGGTAATCAAATCCATTGCTGTTGGAAATTTGGGGATAGACATCAAATTCATGAAGAAAACTCTCCTAGAACTAATGGAATTAGATTACCTTTGAATTCTCACCCCAACTTTGAATAGTCACTAATTCCTTTGTTTGCTCTTTTGGTGTTTGCAAAGGGGTGCACTAAAGCCTGAATTGATATAATTATTGGCTCAGATTGTTAGAGATCTAGGCCAGATGGCTATGGGTTTCTAAAGTCCCAGTTGCTTAGGGTAGATTTCCTAGTTTGCCTATAGGGTTTGGGGAACAGCAATTTGAAAGGGCTACAAACTTGTAAAACAGTATTATTCATGGAGGCAGAGTGTTCATCAGCGTGACCCAGGACTAAATACATTCATTATAGACATTTCTATTCTGCACAATTTGCCACACAGCACTGGTTTCTGGAGGGGGGAAAAAGACAATGGCTTATAAAATGCTTTTGAATGCCTAAAAAGAAGGAGAGTTCACACTGAGACTCCTCTGCTTTCTTTTTTGGAAAGAACCTTCTTAGTGACTTTAGCTGAGCTCTGCTGAGAGTAAGCAAAGTGGAAAAATCACAAAATTATACATATATATATATATATTTCTGGGGGGCAAAATAGAGAGTGGGGGAAAATAAATGGAAAAAGGTGACAGCAAAATTATGTGAAACAGCAAATAGGGAAGCAGACGAAGACAGCTGAGGAATAATGCAAAAAGGTATGAAAAAAGCAGCAAGGATGGAGCCACAGTGATAAACTTAAAAGGAATTGCAGAGCAAAAAAGAACATCATAAATAATCATATTTTCAAATATGAATACCGTATCAGTTTCTGTGACCTGGATAGAGCCTCAGCCTCCCATGATATTTCCTAGCATTTTGATGCACACAAAATGCAATTTTCAGCTCAGGCATTTTATTCTTCAGTGTAAACAAGGTTTGGGTTTTAAAATACATATCTGAAAGGTGTATCCATAAATAATACATACATTATAGAAAATTTGACTTGTAAACTATGGAGTCCATGTCCCCTCAGTATTCATTGTGAAGACTCCCCACATACAGATAGGAACTTTTGGTAAGAAATTGGCATACTAAAGCAGGCAATGTCTTTTCCCCCAAATGAATAGGATTTTTCCAAGCACAATAGAGAAGAATTATCCTAGACAATTGCACCCAAACTCAGGGAAAGCAGTGATATAAGGTAGAGCTATATCGTTAACTAATTGTAAATTCTGAGGTGTTCCATTAAATCTTGCTAATTAAGAGAAATCAAAAATGTAAAACAGCCCTTTTCTTTTCTTCAAAGAATAATGATGAATGAAAAACAGAAAATAAAATCTCTTTATTTGTCCTGATCTTTAAAACAGAGCTCCAAGAAAACCTGCTAGTCCTCTTAGGAGAAAGACTCAAGTATTTATAGAGGGGGAAGGGGTAGGAGGTGGTCTGGGGAGCATAATTAGAAGCAAGTTTTCAAATTTTATTAAATTCCTCCACCAACAAAAGGCACTTAGAAGTATTTTAAGTTAACCCAGTACTTAAAGACGATGAAAAGCAAGATGATTACATGTTTGTGGAAGAAGAAAGGACAATTAAGAAAACAAGAACAATTTAAAGTGCCGTATAAATAAACACGACCAGAAGTTGATTTAAAGTTTTTCTTCCGTAATTTGTCTCCCCTTTGTCGTGGCACGCTCAGAGAAAGCGAATGTAGTAGACTGAAAGGAGGAAGAGTCGGGAGAAGGGAGGGAGGAGCAGGGAAGGAACTGCTCCCATCCTCCGCCCCCAGCCCCCACCAGCCTTTCTCCCCTTCTCTCTCTCGCGCCCACAGCCCTCCCGGCCCCCATCGCCTTCCTCCTTCTCTTTCCCTCTCCCACCCTCCCTTCTCGCCCTCCTTCGCCTTGGTGACTCCATCAGCTTTTGATTTGGAAGGACGCTGATTGGCTGGAAGCGATTCAACATACGCCAGGCAAGAGCTTTGTCTGAGTTGAAGTGAAGTTGTACAGATTTTAGACTGGAGTCAGCAATCACTGGTGTTTAGTCTGCAGCCGAACAGAGAAAGGGAGAAAAAACCGCTCGGGAAAGCTACACTGCAGACTCCACGGGCACCTTGCAAGAGATGGATTCCAACTACACAAGAGGGAAAACGCGGAGGTGACACTCTTCTGACTGGAAAGAGGACGAACAGGCAAACAAATGCAAGGATTGGACTCCATGCCGATAA
Source organism: Trichechus manatus latirostris (assembly GCF_000243295.1). NCBI lineage: Eukaryota > Metazoa > Chordata > Mammalia > Sirenia > Trichechidae > Trichechus > Trichechus manatus. The sequence continues at coordinate 6,399,576 of NW_004444075.1, forward strand.
TATCTGGAAATCGAGACACGGTGTGTATAAAACAAAAGTTTGCGAGCTGTTAATTACTGTGCTGTGTTATTAAGAGGCTCTTTCAAGTTTCAAGTACCAAATGTAGCTAGCTTTAAGTTGCCAAAGGAAGTTGAGAGGATTGCTTTGCTGTTTTAATTTGCTCTGTGAGGGGAATCTCATAAACTGACCGATGCACCAAATGAATACTAAAATGCACTTTAGATTTATTTTTGCACTCTTGATGGTATGTTTCAACCACGATGTACTGAGCAAGAATTTGAAATACAGGATTTATGAGGAACAGAGGGTTGGATCAGTAATTGCAAGACTATCAGAGGATGTGGCTGATGTTTTATTTAAGCTACCTAATCCTTCTGCTGTTCGTTTTCGAGCCATGCAAAGGGGAAATTCTCCTCTCCTCGTAGTCAATGAAGATAATGGGGAAATCAGCATAGGGGCTAAAATTGACCGGGAACAACTATGCCAGAAAAACTTGAACTGTTCCATAGAGTTTGATGTGATCACTCTACCCACTGAGCATCTGCAGCTTTTCCATATTGAAGTTGAAGTGCTGGATATTAATGACAATTCTCCTCAGTTTTCAAGATCTCTCATACCTATTGAGATATCTGAGAGTGCAGCGATTGGGACTCGTATTCCTCTGGATAGTGCATTTGATCCAGATGTTGGGGAAAATTCCCTCCACACATACTCCCTCTCTGCCAATGATTTTTTTAATATCGAGGTGCGGACCAGGACTGATGGAGCCAAGTATGCAGAACTCATAGTGGTCAGAGAGCTAGATCGGGAGCTGAAATCAAGCTATGAGCTTCAGCTCACTGCCTCAGACATGGGGGTGCCTCAGAGGTCTGGCTCATCCATACTAAAAATAAGCATTTCAGACTCCAATGACAACAGCCCTGCTTTTGAGCAGCAGTCTTACATATTACAACTCTTAGAAAACTCCCCAGTTGGCACTTTGCTTCTTGATCTGAATGCCACTGATCCAGATGAGGGCGCTAATGGGAAAATTGTATATTCCTTCAGCAGTCATGTATCTCCCAAAATTATAGAGACTTTTAAAATTGATTCAGAAAGAGGCCATTTGACTCTTTTCAAGCAAGTGGATTATGAAATCACCAAATCTTATGAGATTGATGTTCAGGCTCAAGATTTGGGCCCGAATTCAATCCCGGCTCATTGCAAAATTATAATTAAGGTTGTGGATGTTAATGACAATAAACCTGAAATTAACATAAATCTGATGTCTCCTGGAAAAGAAGAAATATCTTATATTTTTGAAGGGGATCCTATTGACACATTTGTTGCTTTGGTCAGGGTTCAGGACAAAGATTCTGGGCTGAATGGAGAAATAGTTTGTAAGCTTCATGGACATGGTCACTTTAAACTTCAGAAGACTTATGAGAACAATTATTTAATCTTGACTAATGCTACACTGGATAGAGAAAAGAGATCTGAATACAGTTTGACTGTCATAGCCGAGGACAAGGGGACACCAAGTCTCTCTACAGTAAAACATTTTACTGTTCAAATCAACGATATAAACGACAATCCACCCCACTTCCAGAGAAGCCGATATGAATTTGTAATCTCAGAGAATAACTCGCCAGGGGCATATATCACCACTGTTACAGCCACAGATCCTGATTTAGGAGAAAATGGGCATGTTACATATACCATTTTGGAGAGTTTCATCCTGGGAAATTCCATAACCACATATGTAACCATTGACCCATCGAATGGAGCCATCTATGCCCTCAGAATCTTTGATCATGAAGAAGTGAATCAGATCACTTTTGTGGTTGAAGCAAGAGATGGAGGGAGTCCAAAGCAACTTGTAAGCAATACCACAGTTGTGCTTACCATCATTGATGAAAATGACAATGTCCCTGTGGTTATAGGGCCTGCTCTGCGCAATAATACCGCAGAAATCGCCATCCCCAAAGGGGTTGAAAGTGGCTTTCATGTTACAAGAATAAGGGCAATTGACAGAGACTCGGGCGTGAATGCTGAACTCAGCTGCTCCATAGTAGCAGGTAACGAGGAGAATATCTTCGTAATTGATCCACGATCATGTGACATCCATACCAACGTGAGCATGGACTCTGTTCCCTACACAGAATGGGAGCTCTCAGTTATCATTCAGGACAAAGGCAATCCTCAGCTGCATACCAAAGTCCTTCTGAAGTGCATGATCTTTGAATATGCAGAGTCTGTGACAAGTACAGCAATGACCTCAGTAAGCCAGGCATCTTTGGATGTCTCCATGATTATAATTATTTCCTTGGGAGCAATCTGTGCAGTATTGCTGGTTATTATGGTGCTGTTTGCAACCAGGTGTAACCGAGAAAAGAAAGACACTAGATCTTACAACTGCAGGGTAGCAGAATCAACTTATCAGCACCACCCAAAAAGGCCATCCAGGCAGATTCACAAAGGGGACATTACATTAGTGCCTACAGTAAATGGCACACTGCCTATCAGATCTCATCACAGATCATCTCCATCTTCATCTCCTACCCTAGAAAGAGGGCAAATGGGCAGCCGGCAGAGTCACAACAGCCACCAGTCCCTCAACAGTTTGGTGACAATCTCATCGAACCACGTGCCAGAGAATTTCTCATTAGAACTCACCCATGCGACCCCTGCTGTTGAGGTAAGATCATCCACTACATCAGTTCACTGACAAAGTCAGCTGTTAGTGTCCAGAAACTGTATATGTGTTGGTTCTTCAGCATCTCCATAAATAGGTAACAATACTAAAAATATGCAAAATTAAATATGATGCGAGCTAAATTGTGTGTATATAGCATGTATATACACAGCATACTATTTTCGGTTTTTGTTAAATCATTTACTTGCATGAAATATGTATGCTATAGAAAAAGAAAATGTTAATTTGAGAGTTGAAAGGGACTAATTAGCATCCCCTTACTTCTCAGTTTAAGATACTAGAAGCCAAAAAGCAAAGAGGCTGGCTTTATTCTCATAGTTACGATCTCTACTGAAAGATTTTTTAAAAAGGCCTCCAGAATCCCATCTCAATGCATGTTATAGCTGTTCAACTTGTGAAAAATTTCTGATGTTATTTTAACTACATGTGGTGGAATGTTGTATTATGCAGCATTTTCTATACATTTTTATAGCTGATCATTTTCAGCTGAACTATAAATGAGGGAACTCAATCAGCTATTTAAACGAGTGCTCTTTCCAAAATAAAGAGTCACTTGTGTTAGATCATCCAAATCTCTCTGGTTTCATTCTCTCATGTTTTGATAGTATCTAGTTAATTATCAGGCATTCTTAAGCTTTTGTCCCCACTGGAATATATTTCAGTTTTATTTGGTGGCAGGCTGTACTGTCTGCCACAGCCTAGCATTTGCAAATCCTTAAAATTGGGATAACTTGTTCAATTGCTTAAAACAAAATAACAAGTAAGTGTTTCTCTTTGCTTAAAGCTTGTATTTGGAGGTCTGTTTCCAGGAATCAGTACTGTGTCTTTTCTTTCTAGCAGGTCTCCCAGCTTCTTTCAATGCTTCACCAGGGGCAGTATCAGCCGAGGCCAAGTTTCCGAGGAAATAAATATTCCAGGAGCTACAGGTATGAATTAGCCTGATGTTAGCTATTAAGCCTCCAATAACATGAATGCTCAAGAGTAAAAACTATACTTTACCTGATTTATCTTTCTAGGTATGCCCTTCAAGACATGGACAAATTTAGCTTGAAAGACAGTGGCCGTGGTGACAGTGAAGCAGGAGACAGTGACTATGATTTGGGACGAGACTCTCCAATAGACAGGCTGCTGGGGGAAGGGTTCAGTGACCTGTTCCTTACAGATGGAAGAATTCCAGCAGGTAAGAGGGTAGTGATACATAAATGTTTATTGTCAGATCTACGGCACCAGTAAAATGAAAATTTTCTTTTATTCTTATACTTCTTCATTTATCATTTGCACGTAAGTCTTTGTAATCTGCACACTATTAGCAACAAACATAAACTGGCACACTTGAAAATTATTTTCTTCAAGCTCATATTAAGCAGTAGTTGGAGACGGAATAAGCCTGAGTGCTCAATAGGACAAGGGGGAAAGGACAGAGAGAGGATAATAGAAAATCAAGCCATTTCCCTCCTCTTTCTAGCCTATTGAATACTTCCATAGAACACTGAGCAACTCCATAAAATTACTGGCTGGTTGTTTTTATTCAAACCACATGTTTTGGTGCTTAGTGGTGAACTGGACTGTAATTTGGAGGACACGTTTCCTGTGATGGAAACCAACTCACAGAATCAGAGATTAAAATACACTAGACATGGTACACTTTAAGCACTAAAAATAGGCACAAGAATGCAGCTTTGTAGGTGGTAAACATAGAATAATTTTTTCACCTTTCATTTTAGGTCTGCACTATAGTGGAAAAGGAACAGTGGTCCAGGAGGGGGAGTTTATAAAGTACACAGATGTATGGAAGAGATTGTATTGAATTCTAAACCATGTTTTCCTCAGAGTCCATTCTCTCTAATTGTGCAGTAGAAACTCTCTGAACCGATTGGGTGAATACTGAAGGCCTCATTATAGCAACCCTGTTCTAAAGAACTGTAGTATTAAATTGACCCTTTAGGGACACGTGAGTGTTACCTTGGCTGTTTAAATTTCTAAATCCCGCTGAACGTGGATCAAATGAGTACCATTTGATAAATGAAAGAAAGGTGGAACAACACTATTACCTGCCCGAGTTCCGTGGAGCTCTTGTTTTCTAAATACAGAGAAGTAAGAGAGTTTAGGAAATAGGCATGAGAGAGCCTCTAAGGGCCAAGGACATTGAAGAGAAATCAGTAAATAGAAAGTCTAACTCTCATAAGTAGTAGAAGCAGTGGTGACAATGGCAGCAGCAGTCTTACCTTCGGTAGGAGCCCTAGCAGTAGTACTCATCAACGCTGAGAACTTACTCTGGGGCTGGACCCAGGCTGAGTTCTGTACCTGCATTGCCTCCCACCACACTTTGACACGTGGCACTTTGTACATGGTAGAGCTGATATCTGAACCAATCCCCACGCTCGTAAACACCAGTCTATCAAGAGTAATTTGAAGTAACTGTTTTGTTTTGTTTTTTAAAATAAATTGACATATCTGTTTTTATATTCTAAAGACTTACAACCCTCCTGCAACTATTAAATATTGTTCATTTAATTATGTTGTTACAGTAGTAGGTAATGTATCTCGGGCAGGAAAAATATATGGGAAGGACCTGTAGTGGTATTAAGGGCTAAAATGTACATTAGAGTCTATGTTTGCACATTCACCTGCAGTGTCTTTTTTTAATTTCTTAGACCCACTTGGAGAAAAATCTCTTAAAATCTAATGGGATATACATGTCTTCAGTCAACTTACTAAAAGAGAATCAGTCTTATTGCCCATGCCTGGGTATGGAGGAGCAGGCTGAATTTCTATGGTTCCATGATACTGAGGGAAACCTAATTTTGAATATTGATCTCTCATTTTGAATAATTTAATTTCCTAAACTACATTATTTTATAAAACAGAAAAGCAAAACGATGGGAATAATCCTTTGCTCATGAGGCCCTTCCTCCCTGAATATAATGGAAATACTCTATTAAATAAGTAATTTTAAAAATTGTATGAAGCTCATTCATTGAAAATTTTAATTTATCTAACATACCTGGATAGAGAATAACCACCCCTAATTAGATAACTTTGCCATTTATGGGACTAAATGATGTGTATAATCCTTTTTAATTCTGATTTTACATAATCCCAACAGCTAATGATGAATCTAATTTTTTTTAAAAAAGGTCAAGACTCCTCTTTTACTTTTTCCTATATTTTCGAAGTTGCCATCATCAGCTGTGTTCATAGCAGAAGAATTATCAAGCGGCTTATACAGAAAAGAAAAAAAGTTAGGCATAAAGACATTGGGGAAACAAGGTAAAGGTAGATTCTAGAAAATAGTTAAGGAGGCTCATTTAGTGAGTGACTTTATATTCCTTCCAAGTTATATTTATTTTCAAAGTTAGAAGTTCAAGTCTACCTTTTTTTATTACCACTAATAATACCACTTAACATATAGAGAATCCTTTTAAAAACAATTCCATATTTAAACAATCATACTTAATCCAGAAGTGTGATGGGGGCATCCGTTTTGCCATATGTTTCATTGAATTACAACATATTATATTACAACAGATATTTTTCAGCCTCATTATCTATCTGCTCTATGTGAGGTGTGGTGGGACTATCCTAGAGGCATAGAGCACCAGGAGATCATCAATGATCCATAAGATATTGTAAGCTTTATTCAGAAGCATTATTTATTATAGATTGAAATGTGCATATTGAATATCTTCTATACAGAGGTAACCACCAGTTATCGCGTTAACTCTAACTCGTGGTGACCCCATGTGTGTCAGAGTAGAACTGTGCTCCATAGGGCTTTCAGAGGCTAATTTTTTGAAACTAGATTGCCAGACCTTTCTTTGAAGGTACTCTGGGTGGACTTGAACCTCCAAACTTTTGGTTAGCAGCCGAGACTTTAACGGTTTGAACCACCCAGAGACTCCCATCCCTTACTTATGAGCATTCTGAGGAGTATTACTTTTACTCATACTCTAATGTATTATTCACCCTGGCAATTTATGCAGGCGCATTGAGATGTAAAACTTGTGCTCTGTAAACTTATATTCCCAGGAAATATCCCAAGTAGAAAAAAATGTAAGTCCACATGAATGTCATTAACAGAAATCAGTGCAGTTTCCTAAAGCGTGTATATTTTTAGGACTTAAGGGACTTACTCCAACTGATTTTCTGCATTAGTCTGTGCTCAAATATAGATTATGTTATGCTACATGGCCTGCCAACAGGGTCATTTCTGGTCATTGATTCTATTAATTCCCACACAAATATCCTGCATTCTGAGCAGTAAAATCAGTGCTCATTTTTGTCTGTTGGCTCATGTTTGTCAACATATTTTCTTCATTACTCATTCAACTTTGAACTATAATACTGCACATATGCCAGCGAAGTCTTTATTTTACAATGTTTTAGCTGCCCCAAGGTGATTGATAAAAGCTTTTTATTTTGTTTCATGTGATACTCCTTCTCAGTTGAGTCCATTCGACTTTTTATTGATCTGTCATCTGTTACCACTTACTTCAAACATTCCTTTTGAATTCTATGTTCTCTCAATTTCCATCGCCTGTTTCCTAGCTGTAGCCTTTCTGCTCTGCTTGGCTTACTATATCACCATACACTGGTATTCTGTAACTCTCTTCTCCTCCTCAAATCTTTCTTTCATACATCTGCCTGAGCAACCTTTTCAAAACATTTTAATTTACATTTGGGGGCTCAAAAATCCATAAGTGGCCTTTGTTGCCCAGCAACACCAAATTAAATTACTTATCTTGCCATTCAAAACCCATTCTTAGCTTCTTAACTCTCAACTTAGGCATTTTTTACCATTTCCAATAGGCAGAGACATCTCTTCATGTAACACACCAATCCTTTGCACTTGCTGCCCTTCCTTCCTGTACAACTGGCTTTTTTTCACTTTATCTGTATAAATTCTTTTCATCTCTCAAGTCTGGCTCAGGTTGCTCTTTCTTTGAACACTTCAACCTCCACCACCACTCTTTATTCTTTTCTTAAAATGCCCTCAGCATCATATACTTTGACAGTTTAGCTGGCCATTTATGAACTCATTTGCTATATTTGCCTCTGAACTAGATCTTAAGTCATTTAAGGGCCCGGGACCATCATAGGAGTTTACATATGGTAGTTTCTTAGTAGATAATTGATCAATCCCTCCAGTGACTAACGGCTTGATAGAAGCTATCCTCATTGTCAAGTCAGTTCCGACTAACGGCACCCCTGTGTGTTACAGATAGAACTGCTCCATTAGGTTTTCTTGGCTGTAATCTTTATGGAAGCAGATCAACAGGCCTTTCTTCTGTGGCACTGCTGGGTAGGTTTGAACCACCAATCTGTAGGTTAGTAGTTAGGCGCAAACCTTGTGTGCCACCTGGGGACCTGATAGAAGCTAAGCATACATTTTTTTTTTTTTCTCCATATAGTTGATGCTCTGCTTCCTGCCTTACCTATAAAGTGTGGTTGGTACGGTGACAAAATTTACAGTCCTATAGTGGGAAAGAAGAGTTCACTTCTTCCCCTGCACCCCATCCTAAAGAAAACTTAACCACCTACCAGAGCTTTCAAAGAAGCTACAGAAACATTAGCCACTTGCTCCACTTGCCAACTGCACCTGATCCCTTAGAGATTGTATGCAACCTTTGCAGAACTGAATTACGTATACACTGCAAATGTTTTCAAACAGCAGAGTCTCCAGGGAGAACACTGAAAAATATCCATGAAAGTGAGAGAAATGCCCTCTTCTGTATCACTACTCTTCCTTAACACCTCTTCATTATTTTTACTATTCTTTTCTCTTTCATTTCTTCATCATTTTTTCATATTTTCTTAATTTTTTCATTTTAAAATTAATTTATCATTTTACCTTTAATGCCCCATTTGTTTATTGTGATGAGATTACAAAATAACACTTTGTTTAATAAATTCCTATGACCAAAATTATATTTTTAAGCATGAACTGTCATTTAAGTCACACAGACTGTATTGATTATATGTTCACTATATTCAGGTCTCTAGAAAATTCCATCATGCTCAGGATTATTAGAACTCTTTGTACTGTTTCTTTTTTTTTCCTATCATGAAACATTAAAACAAAACAAAGCCAGTCACACAATCAATCAAACAGGTAAGTCCTTTGCAAGCCTAAAACCACAGAATTAAAGACCGGGAAAAAAAACGGAGAGTTTTCAGCAGGTCTATTCCCCTTCCTTCTGACAGGATGTGAATAAGCCAGTAGAGACAGCCCACTTTTCCATTTTCAGAGACCCAGGAAATGAGGAAAAAAAAAAAATTCATTACCACTTTGATAGCTGTTTCACTGCAGAAAAAACCTTGTTGCTATTAAGGTATTCCAATTACTCTCAACTCCTTTTGAAAGTAAGGTTTTGCCACATTAAATGATGAGGGGCAATAGTTGGTAAATATTTCCAAGTAGTAATAATGCATCAAGTCATCACATGTGAGCTTCCTTTTATTCTTAAATCATGCTTGCTTAAAGTTTAATATTTCTTCATAGCAGAATTACACAATTACTCTCTTTCTCGTACTCCATAGTGAGTCACATGCCACTGGTATTCACACTCATCTTTCTTTCCCCTGCTTCTTTAACATTTCTAGTCTTCCCAGAAATCAGGCGTTTTTTACTCATAATATTTGCTCTCCTTTCGTTTCTCAAACTATCCTCTTCCATGTTAAGAAGTGAGGTCCAGAACTGATGATATATAATAAGAAAATTATCTTGAAGGGTCAAGCCAGAAAAGGCAGTGACCACGACACCTTTAAACAACTATTACGTCCCCTTTTCTGAAAGTCAACATTAATTTTACTTTTCATTCAGAAAACATATACTCTAGACAGTCTACCAAGTGCTGGGGATACAGCAATAAACACAATAGACAACTTGCTTCCTCTGACAAGGAAGTTGACATTCTCCAAGGGTCATCCATTTAGGCAATAATTTGGGTGGAAGAGAAATCATTCATAACTAGTTAGACATACAGAATTAGCTTTGAATTTATATGTGTCGCTGATATCAATCCAGTTTCCTTTCAAATCTGAATCATTTTGCATTTTCTGCATTCGGAGGTTAGCTCTAAAATCATGATATTGAAGACACCTAAAATCATGATATCGAAGTTCTCACTGAAAGAGATGGATGATTTGTGGAGTACACATTCTTGCATTTCCTGGTTATTATATAATTTAGTTACTGTAATTGGCAAATTTAGAGATTTTTTTCTCCTTTTATTTTTCTTTTTCTCATATTGTCTATTATTTTATGCAAGTGTGGCCAATCATATTCCAATAAGGGATCATAACATCCAGAAAAACTAAGCAATGGATTTTTCATATTCTTCATCTTTCAATGACTTTTCCGTGTGTTTGAATATAAATATATTTCAAACCTTTAAAAGCAGACTTCTTAACAGGGTAACTGCAGATGCCCAGTAGCTGAGGATTCTTATCTCTGTTTAAAAAACAAGTCAATAAATAATCGATAATAACCTTTAAGGGCTATATTGTGTTCTCAATGCCTTTATTAAAATAAAATATGTCTGATAGATCTCAATATTGAAAAAGTTACTCACAGGTGCTACTCAAGGGTTTCCTGATGGAATCTTAAATTATGGGCCTCACCTTCTAGATCAGTTTTTCAGAATTTGTATGTATTTCATCACTCATACCCTAGTTCTTTTTCTGTTATTCTCATGTATAAGTTATCAATCCACTTTCTTATTCCTTGAGTAGCAATTATGATATTCATGAGGAGTAGGTGAGTTGATAACAGCTTTCCTTATTTGATAAACAAGGGGAAAAAAAGAAAAAAGACACCAGTAGAAATGATTTATGGAGGTCCATAAAACTGGCCTCCAAATTAACTCCAAATGGTAGCCTATGTAATGTGTACAGTAATGGATTAGCATCATGATAGTAGTTTATAACTGCCTTAATCAACCTTTTTAAAAAGAAAAATTTCATTATTTCTTCATTTTGAGTTATGCTAAATATAATAATGAATCCCCATTGTTGTCCTTGAGTGCAGCTATGAGGCTTTGCACGGAGGAGTGCAGAGTCCTGGGCCACTCCGACCAGTGCTGGATGCCACCCCTGCCCTCGCCATCTTCTGATTACAGGAGTAACATGTTCATCCCGGGGGAGGAATTCCCAACACAACCCCAGCAGCAGCATCCACATCAGAGTCTCGAGGATGACACCCAGCCTTCAGATTCTGGTGAGAAGAAGAAAAGTTTTTCCACCTTTGGGAAGGACTCCCCAAACGACGAGGACACTGGAGATACCAGCACATCTTCTCTGCTTTCAGAAATGAGCACTGTGTTCCAGCGCCTTTTACCCCCTTCCCTGGACACCTACTCTGAGTGCAGTGAGGTGGACAGATCCAACTCACTAGAACGCCGGAAGGGGCCCTTGCCAGCCAAAACTGTGGGCTACCCACAAGGAGTGGCAGCCTGGGCAGCCAGTACACATTTTCAAAATCCAACCACCAACTCTGGGCCCCCACTTGGAACTCACTCCAGTGTACAGCCTTCTTCAAAATGGCTGCCGGCCATGGAGGAAATCCCTGAAAATTACGAGGAAGATGATTTTGACAATGTGCTCAACCACCTCAATGATGGGAAGCATGAACTCATGGATGCCAGTGAGCTAGTGGCTGAGATTAACAAACTGCTTCAAGATGTCCGCCAGAGCTAGGAGATTTTAGTGAAACATTTTTGTTTCCATATATATGGAAATAGGGAACAGAATAAACCCTGAAAGAACTGGCATTGCCAAATAGTTGCATTTATCGTAAATGTGTCTGTGTATATTGAATATTAAATACTGTATTTTCGTATGTACACGATGCAAGTGTGATTATTTTAATCTGTATTTTAAAAATACATTTGTACCTTATATTTATGTGTAATTTAACAGACAAATTTTATTTTTTTACTCTCATGACAAACATGTCTTTCCTAATCATGTAGAAAGTAGCCACTGTTTAAATCTCATATGCTATTCAACCACAAAGTATAAACGCACTGCTTAGATTAGTCATGTTGGGGAAGTAAATATTAGTCTGTAGGAACAACCCCACTAAAGCATTATACAATTCTTAATTCCAGTAAGTGATCCAACTTTTTTTAAAATAATCTTTTTAAAAATTAAGCATCATTAAAATTGTTAAACTATTTTTTTATTATTCTTACTGTTTTTTCTCTCTTCTAGCTCTGTTCTACTCTCATAGGAAAAATTGACACATGAAGTGAAATTTTATTTCAGGACTCAGAGGTACCTTGAAGAGTATTTATGAGATGATGTTTTAAAATACATTTTTCGCAGACAATAATGAAAACAAGTCTAGAGTCGATGTTTCCTGACTCCTAGTTCCCTGCTATTCCAGGGCATTAAACTGGCGTGTTTTTGAGAATAATGTCCCCTAAAGTACTCTTGTCTATTTATAATCAAAGTAAACAATAAATTTCACTCCATCCTTGTAATATGAGAGGTGCTCAAAGAAAATGGCATTTGTTCTTTAAATGGATAACAGCATATATTCTAACAGTGTAAAGTATTAATGGTTATGGTGTGTCTCTTCTAAGATAGCAAATATAATTGGTTTAATCTGAAACCATTCTATCTGAATCCTCCCCTCTTCTCTCACGATACGTAAACATTTTTGTCTTTTTTTGCTGTTACTATTCACTCTCAGCTTTTGTCTCAAGTGCATGATCTCACATTTTTGTTTTTTAGTATAAGAACATTTATAAAATCATATTTTTACTGCAATGCTCTTTTAATTGCTGTGTGATAAATGACAAATTCTTTATTTATTGTGTTGTTATCTCTCCATGTGGAATGCCTTGGTAAAGGAGTTTGTTATTATGACTGTCATCATTTATGAACTAGCTTCTATTAATGTTATTTCTATGGATACACTATCTTGATTGTACTCTCCAGAGACTTTTACTGTCAAGGAAAATAAAAGAAAAATTAAAGTTAAAGAATTGTCTGTAATTCAGAATCCTACTCCTACATATGTGTTCAAAAGCTGTATAATCATACCCTTAATGATAGAGTGATCCAGTTTTGGGTTTCAAATGATAGACAGAAAGCATTCAACAGACTTGGCAAAAAGAAAAACACGATCGAAAAAAGAATGACTTTGAGACCTTTGTTGGGTATGAAAATAGTAGATTATATTCCATTCAGAATAAGATTTTAAATGCATTTGGAGAGTAAAAGAAAAAAGAATAAGGAAATTAATTAAAAAAAAATAATTTTCCAATTTAACAAATAACAGCATGCTTTTTCAGAACACTTTTAAGTTCGTAGTTAAAAAATACACCCTTACAATGTTTCCAAGAGGTGAAACTATTATTCCCCTTGGCTTACTAGTAGGGAATTCAAATATTAAGAAAGTTAAGTAACCTAAAAGTGCCTAAAACTCAGATATTTTAATTCTCCAATGAGTACCACATTAAATAAAATGTGTTATCTCTTTCAGAAAGCACATTTTCGTTTATGGGAGGGATTGCAATTACAAGTGAAATTTCAGTTTATTTTTCAGTAGATAACACACTAAATGTTAGCCACATTTAAATACATTTTGCTTTTCAACTTCACTTCCTTTTAGTACATATTAAGAAAAAGACTTTGATAACCTTATTGGTCTTAATTTAAAGCAGCCACAGTCATTTAGGAAGCAAAGCTGGAATCAATATTTTGAATAATTTTTAGTAAATAAAATGCAATATTATATTCAACTCAAAAAACTTTGCATATTGTCCATATACTGAGCATTCCATGTCTCAAACTCCTTGCTTCTCCAGTTGTCTGTACTTCCTGTTACTGCTTCCCACGTCTACAAGTTAAGTGGATATTAGCGTTTAAGATTTCTGTTTTTCACTCATATTATCCCTTTAACAACTAGTATCACCTCAGTGAAAGCTGACTTGCCAGCTGCTGTCATAGCAAACTAATCTCTCATCAAGTTTATGTTTCCTTTTCTTTGATATCATGCCCTTCCTCAGACTGGAAGAAAAAGGTAATAGCCACCTAAGTTAAGGAGATTCCTTTCTCCATTCATTGTTTCTTCATCACATCAGCTCCATTGAATTCCTTTAAATATTCTTCTATGATCATCGTCTATTCAGCACTGAATCTGTTGCTTACCAAGTCCTTCTTTTAAATGGCTTGATTATAGGATGATTAGAATTGGCTTTCTTAAAATTTTTGCAAAGTTATTAACATTGGAATTCATTTTTTTCATTTGTTTCTTCCTTGGTATTTACTAAATGGGGCTTATAACTTTGTTAATCATTTAAATTCTTCCTCCTCTATATCAAATTTACCACTTATCAATAGATAACTATTAAAAGATGGGGAAGTCACTGTCTTATTGGAGTCACTGAAGAAGTCACATTTGTGGAAATCAACTCAAATCTTTGTTTCATTCTCTTGATATTGAAAGAAAACCCTGGTGGTGTAGTAGTTAAGAGCTACAGCTGCTAACCAAAAGATCGGCAATTCTAATCCACCAGGCTCTGCTTGGAAGCTCCTGGGGCAGTTCTAACTCTGTCCTGTAGGGTTGCTGTGAGTCAGAATCCCCTGACTGGAAATCGGTTTTTTTGAGGGTTAATGTCAGAAAGGAGCCCTGGTGGTGCAGTGGTTAAGAGCTCAGCTGCCAACCAAAATGTCAGCAGTTCGAATCCACCAGCTGCTGCTTGGAAACCCTACGGGGCAGTTCTACTCTACTATCAGCTCGCTGTGAGGCGCAATTGACTTGACAGCAACAGGTGTAATAAGGTTTGTTGTTTTTTTTAATTTAGCTAGTGTCAGAAAATATTCAAAGCTGAATCTGAATTACTGTCACATTAAATTTCATAGAACTGTGGGTCTATTTAATATACAAGTAATTTCAGACTGGATTTGTTGAAGCAGTGAAAAATGCATCATCTTACATGACAGTTTTCAATGCTGCATAAATTCATAGAGTTGATCCAATACAGTTCAGACAATTTGCCAAACTATTGACAATGTTTTGATATTTCTCTTCCAATTTAGTATATCTTGATAATGTGTGGCCACTGTATCAAAGCTTAGGGATACGCTGAACTCTGAATAAGTAATAAATATTGCTTTGTAAAAATTAAATGTAAACCATTGGAAACTTTTATAGATATGTTATTTTAAAAGGATAAAAGCAGACTAGGCATTTCAAAAGACCTTTTATTTGAATTCCTTAATTGCAGGTAAATTCACAAAGCAAAGCTACCTTATGTTTATAAGCTGCCTTATATGCTGTGAAAACATAATCTGCCATGCAGATTGTGATCATTTCTATTAGGATGCCTCTAACTGTGAATGACAGAAATGGTTCTGTTTGGTTACTAAAGTGAAGCTTTGTATTTGGACCACTGAACATCCATTCAATACATCTGGTTCAGTTCATTTCCTAGAACAAACAGTAAGTCATTTTTTCTTTTTTCTTTTTTAAATAATAGTGATACCTAAAGCGCTGTACTGTGACTAAAAAAAAAAAAAAAACTGTATTACTTAAATTCATTCTTCATCTGTCTAATTGAAGTCATAGTCCAGTAGATACAGTATGATACCAGAAATAATAGGGACTCAATATAATCTAACCAAAAAATAAAATACCAAACAGATGGGAACCGTATAATAAATTTGACAATTATACTATGTGCCTCTAAATAATTTATTGTATTTTTATTATATGCTACTTTGTACAACTTGTGGAGCTGTTAAAAGAATTTTACAGGGTGCTGGCATGACAAAAATTTCTACCAAAATTTACATACTTCCTGACTTCTAAAATTGCAATAACATATCCTACACTGGCACTTTAAAATAATAGTTTTTTATTTTCTTTTATGACTTCTGCAAGATACTTCTAATTCTTGTTTGCTTTCTCTGATTTTATCGCTTCAATTTATTTATTTTATGGTATTCTTCCCTGCTAATTTACCCTACTGTCCACATTTTATAGCAACATTCTCCAAATTTTCACATGTATATTGTTTCTTATATAACCACCTAGATTTTACAGTTTTCCCATGACTTTTCCTTGTTATTGATATAACAGAGATCATATTTTTGAGATATGAAGCTAATTCTTTTTTATTCTCCATAAACCTTGCTCCTCTGATTCATTAGTTTAATGGAAGGGTAAATTTATATAATCTAGAACAAAGGGGTCATTTCTTTAGTTCTAAATTATGAATTAAACTTTTATGAGTACATAGAAATACATAGTGTAGAAAACTTATTGAGGGAGGAAATTTTTTTCTTTTCCTAAATAGCAAACAAACCAATTCTCTTTATGTATTAAGGGTTGTTCTTGGAAACTTGATCTTGAAATTTTACAGTAAGCCTAAGTAAAGAGTAGAAAAAAAACATAATATTAAGTAGTGATGGTAAATTTTTTGTATTAACCAGGTTAGTCTATGGTGCCCAGTAGTTTGGTCAAACACTAGTTTAGATGTTGCTATGAAGGTATTTACATGTGATTAACATTTAAATCAGTTGATCTTAAATAAAGTACATTACTCTCCATAATGTGGGTTGGCCTCTTCCAATCAGTCTAAGGCCTTAAGAGCAAAATACTGAGGCTTCATGAGGGAGAAGCAGACTGCCTCAAGGGTGTAAATAGACATTCTGCCAAAGTTTCCAGCCTGTCACCTGTTCTACAGATTTTAGACTTGTCAGTCCCCCACAATTGTGAGCCGATTCCTTAAAATAGTCTCTCTCTTTCTCTCTCCAAATATCGATATAGATATCTCCCACTGGTTCTGTTTCTTGGAGTACCCTGATTGATACACGAAGTAAAAAAAATCCTTTGCCACAGAAAACAAAGAAAACTTAGCTATTTGTTGGGAGCATAAAACTCTAGGGGTGAATAAGTTGAGAAGGATCAAATATCAGATGTTAGTGGCTTCTTTATTCCCACCTCTAATCATCTTTAGAAGCTGTAGAAGGAACAAAGATACTTTGTGGGTGATCCCATTGAAGCCCGTTTGTTTCTTGTTTCCCTGACCCTGACTGCACAGGCGTGCAGATGCAAAGTGTGTGTGCCTTCTCACACTGTCTTTGGATGGCCTGTCAGAGATGCAAACGTTCCTTCTTGCTCAAGTAGGGGAGGAGCTGGTATTACAAAGTGTATTACATTCTAAATGCTCTTACCCAGACTCTTTAAAAGCCCCAGGTACATTCTTCTTTTTCTAAAAGGTACATCCTGCTGCTTAAAATAACTGACCACAAGATATTCTAGACAGAAGAAACATAAACTTTTCCTTTGGAAGCAGGCTTTGTGTTAGACAATGCTTTAGGTTCCAAATAATCTACACAAGTTTCAGTAAATCTTGTTATATGAGATGCAACAAATCCCAAAAATGTAATTAAGAATGTTCTATGAATTCTAACCAGAAAAATATTTTGCCTGTCTCAGCCTTGTGATTTGGATCTCTTCTGCAAAATCATGCCTAGAGGCTGTTGTTGTGGGTTTTATGAACCTCTTGTCTAGATTTTTGGTAATTGCTGGGAGTGTTGGGTGACAAATACACCAGAGGGTCATTGGTAATGAGCAAAGTGTCATTGTAGGAGAGGGTTATTGAGGATCAGCTGCCACCACTGACTCCACTGCTTTTTCTCCCTCCCTTTTCTCCTCTTTCTCCTCAGGTGGCATCTGAGTAGCGGGGAAGTATAAATTTGTTTTATTAATCAACAAGTATTTGTTGTGCACTGACTATGTGTCAGACACTGCTCTAGGTGTTTCAGATACTTTGATCAACAAAACAACAAAAAAAGGAGGAAGAGCAAACTTAGCAGGGAATCAGTGCCAAACCATGATGGTAATGACAGAACAGGACACGCATCATACCAGTACAGGACAGACACTTTACATTGGGTGCAATGATGAACAGGAGGGGGGTACAGAAATGACCAGAGGCTCCACCTTGTTGACTCTGTAGAGTTCCATACGCCTTATTTGTATTAGCAGCAAGCTCTACAATCCCTTTGGTGGGCCACGAGCACCTTATTTGCATAGTCCCACCCCATTATTTTGTGGAAGTTACCAGACCATCCATGGCTAGAAGGACCATGTTAAGTAATTCACTGCACTGCAATGATTAAATATTGAATCTGGAGGAACTAAGGTAGTATTGGAACCTTGGTGGTGCAGTGGTTAAGAGCTACAACTGCTAACCAAAAGGTCAAGAGTTTGAATCCACCTTACCATCTGCCCCTTGGAAACACTCTGGGGCAGTTCTACTCTGTCTTATAGGGCCATTATGGGTCAGAATTGACTCAACAGCAATGGGCTGCTTTTTTTGTTTGTTTGTTTTAAAGATAGTATTAATTAACATTTAGTGTTTTCTGCCAACAGCTGGGTTTGGAAATCAAGAAACACTGAGATCAGTTGATCAGTTGTAAGTATATATGTCTATTTATTTTTTTCATTTTTAAGGACCACTTAGATACTTTGGAATATTTTTGCCCTTTCCTTTAGGACTTTTTTTTCCAGATTAGGTGGTGCAGTCAGAATCTCAAAGTTTATGTCCCAGCTCCACTCCTTTCTGACAGTGTGGCTTTAAGTCCCATAACAGGTGAGCAACTTCATCTCCACATTGATATTACAATGAGATTGTTGAGAGGGTCAAATATAACAAGTCATAAAACTTTTAAATTAGAAGGAAAAATGAGAGAATTTGTAATAGGTTTTATAATCAACTTACTTCTGTTACTTTTCAACAGAAGGGTTCATTAGCTCTTGTGCAGATATGGAGCATTAAATAATAAGATCCTTACCATCTGAGATTTTACCAGGTGGATTGAAAAAAAAATTATTATATGAAAAGAAAAACAATGGTCCTTATCTGTATTAGTTAAGCAAGATTAATCATTATAAAAATAGGCTCAAAAATGAATAATTTTTCAAATATAAATGAAGTTTTTTCTTACGATGTAACAACCTTAAATGAAAGCCCAGCTCTTGAAAGAGCAGTCCTCCTACATGAGATCATTTAAGTACCAAGCTCACAGAGATGCTACCAACATTAACCCACCATGTTCAAGGATACCTTGTGAGGAATCTCCTTTCCAGGCAGACACAAGGGAAATGGCCATGGAGGACCTTTAGGGACCAATCCAGAAGTGTCACCTGTCACTTCCACTGTAAAACAGCCACATGGCCTCACATGAGTACAATTGAGGTATTTCAGTTATCTAGTACTGCTATAACAGAAATAACAGAAATGGTTGACTTTAACAAAGAGAAATTTATTCTCTCATAGTTTAGGAGGATAGAAGTCTGAATTCAGGACACCAGCTCCCAGGAAAGGCTTTCTCTCTTTGTTGGTTCTGAGGGAAGATCCTTGTTATCAATCTTCCCCTGGTCTAGGAGCTTCTCAGAGCAGGGACCCCAGGTCCAAAGGATATACTTCACTTCTGACGCTTCTTTCTTGGTGGCCAGAAGTCCCTACCTCTCTGCTCACTTCTCTCTCCTTTTATCTCTTGTAAGATAAAAGGCGATGCGGACCACATCTCTGGGAAACTCCCCCTTACATTGAATCAGGGCTGTGACGTGAGTAAGGATGTTGCATCCTACCCTAATCCTCTTTGACATAATCTAATCCTTCCTCATTAATCACAGGCAGAGATTAGGATTTACAACACATAGGACAATTACATCACATCACAAAATGGAGGACAACCATACAATAGTGGGAATTATGATCTAGCTAACTTGGCACATATGTTTAGGGGGCATGATTCAATCCATGACAGGAGGCTATGAAATGCTGTTCTGGTGATCAGCGCCGTCTCTACCACACAATCTTAAGAGGTCAACCACCCTCTATGTCACTATAAATCATTCATATCATTTCCATGGTAATTTTCAGTTTACTTCCCTTAGTCCCAGACTAGAACCTCAATACCTTGAAAGCAGGAAGTGTGCGTTTTTATTTCCCATTTATTTTTGTGTTTCCAGAGACTAGTACAGTTTTTGACCTGTTAAAGGTACTTCATCTATGAACAAGTAAACACATTAAAAAGATTAACACTTAAATCCTTTTCAGTAATCCTTAATGGCCTGAGGGCTGGGGGTATAGTGAAAAAGGGTTTGTAGATACAGTGATTATAACAATCAACTTTTGTTCTAAATAAATATGACTTCTCTTCCCATATTCTAATGTGCCTTCTAGGAAGGCCAGGCATCTATTCTTTTGGCCACCCTCATTTGAAAATTACTTTTGTTTCTGATGGAAAGGTATCATAACCTTCCAATTATCATCAACAATTTTTGGTTTATAAGCAACAAGATGGCTAACTTTAAAAAGTACAATAAATTTAATGAACGATGTGAAATATCTTCATTTTCATACTAACAATCCTTGAGAAATTAAAGAAAACCTAAAAAATTGAGAGAAATTACATATTTGCTGATAAAAATATTATTAAAATGTCAATTATTCTCTTATAGATCTATAGACTCAGTACAATTCTAATGAAAATTCCAGTAGGTTTTTTTTTTCTGAGAAATTGACAAACTGATTCTAATCTATATCTAAATTCAAAAGACTTAGAAACTTTAAAACAGTTTTTAAAAAGTTAAAGGATTCACACTACATAATTTCAAGCTATAGTGTAAAGCTACAGTAATCAGGACAGTGTGGTATTGGTGTAAGTTTAGACAAATAGAGCAATTAGACAATACAAGAGAGTAGAGAGTCCAGAAATAGGTCTAAATGAATTTTTGACAAAGACTCCAAGATAATTCAGTAGGGAAAGGACAATCTTTTAAAAAAAAATGGTACTGGAACAACTGGAAAACTATACGGAAAAAATGAACCTTGACACTTATACCACATATAAATATTAATTCAAGATAGATAACAAACCAAAACATAAAAGCTAAACATACAAAACTTACAGAAGAAAGCATAGGAGAATATTTTCACAATCTTGGGGTAGACAAGGATTCCTTGGAAAGGAGTCAAAAAAGCACTAAGCATAAAAGAGAACAAAAATATAAGTTGGGCTTGACCAAAATTAAAGTTTTCTGTTCTTTGAAAGAAACTATTAAAAGACAATGCAAGCCAAAGGCTGAGAGAAAATACATAGACTGAACAAGCAACTTGTGATCTGAATATATAAAGAACACCTTGAACTCAATCATAAAAAGACAACCAACCAATAAAAAAATGGACAGAAGACTCACAAAAACAATATTCCTCGTCAAGGAAATGCAAATTAAAATCACAATGGCATGCCATTACACATCTACAGGAATGGCTAAAATTAAAAACACTGGCCATAACAATTGGAACAACTGGAGCTCTCATACATTACCAGTGGGAGTATAAAATAGCATGATCACTTTGAATATTGGGTAAATGCTCAGAGGTAGCTATCCCAAAGAAATGTAAACATATGTCCATAAAAAGACTTGTACAATAATGCTCTTAGCAGCTTTATTCATAACATCCGAAGATTGGAAATGGTGTATACATAACAAAAACTTCTGGCATATTCACACAATAGAATACCACATAGCAATAAAATTGAATGAACTACAGAAGTAAACAACAGCATGGATGAGAATAAAAAATATTATATTATGATAACTAAATGTAATATAATATGATGTTCTGGATGAGTTTCTGGAACAACAACAAAACAAAAACAAACAAACAAACCCAAAGAAACACTAAGTAAAAGCTAAGGAAATCTGAATGCATGGATTTTACTTAATAATATATGAACAGTAGTTCATTAATTGTGACAAATGTACTATACTAACGTTAAGATGTTTCTAATAGGGAAGACTGAGTGTGGGGTATATGGAAACTCTCTACACGGTCTTCACGCTTTTCTTGTAAATCTAAAACTATTTTAAAATTAAAGGTTAGTGAAAAATTACATTGAGAGAAAGAAGTCAGACACATAAATGTGTATCCTCAGTGATTCCAGTTATGTGATGTCTATGAATAGAAAAATGGAAACTATAATGATAGATACCAGATAAGTTCTTCCCTGATTGATGGTGAGGATTGCTTGCAAAGCAGTAAGAGGGAACTTTCTAGGGCGAAGGAAGTGTTCTCTATCTTGATTATAGTGGTACATTGCATTTGTCAAAACTCATTGGAATGTACATGTAACATCTATGCATTTTATTATATACAAATTGTACCTCAAAAAAATTTTAAAAAATATCCACAATTAAAAAAAAATTACGAAAGAAAAAAAATAGAAGATATAGGCACTGTTCACTGAATCAAATAAAGTCTTAAGCCTTCTAGCTTCTCTAATTCCACAAGTAAGTTCAGGAATATTCCCCAGCTGGACATTTTCTGCAACTTTTCATTGAAAGACCCATCGGCCTCCTTCTGCACCATCAGTTGTGACAAGGAAGCAGTGTTGAAAATAACCATCATGTGCACCAAAGACCAAACTTCATTTAATAAGCCTTCCCATATTTCAGAAAAATCTTATGATTTTGTTTTGTTTTGAGAGAAACTCAGTTTGGTGCCTGGCACACAAAGGAGATCGAATCTGCATGCATTATTACCAAGACAGCAGAGATTGTGGAAAACTGGGTACACCTAAAGTATATCCAGTAACAGACAATATTCCTACCAAATTTTCTGAAAGTCCTTCTGGAGTAATTCATGTCAGCTATAATAAAAGAAACCTGAGACTTGAGCTGGAATCAACTCGATGGCAATGGGTTTGGTTTGGTTTGGTTTTACCGCATGAAGGTATTGAGCAGCAACAAGATGGTTGCCTCAAGATCATCATAATGAAACAGCCAGAAAAGCTGTCAGAATGGGGAGCAGACTCCAGCCTGTCAGTATGGAGCTTACACCATGTTTTATGTGTCTAACCAGCCTGCAAAGATTATTAGGGGATAGACATGAAATTAACAGAGACGTCACTCAAAAGTGTTTACAGAAAACTTGTTCTCCATTTTACAAAGACCTACTGAGTGAGTCAATGCTGAAGGTTTGTGGCTCACAGAATTAGCTTTTTAATAAAAAAATGAACAAAGAGGAAAAACAAACACAAATCAAACAAATAAAAACAAACCCTACCATCTCCTCCACCGTATCCTTCATTTTTATTATAATGTATTCAGTCTGATAAAAATAAGGGCATGTCATATACGAAACTAAGTTACCAGATGAAGGAACACATAATGCAAATCACTTGCAGAGTATCTGGCCTTTCATAGAAATATTCTCTAAACTCCATAATATCTTTTAATGTGACCAGATCCCTTCTATTCATTTAACATTAAAAAATCTTGATTGATATTTAACCCTCAGGATTTCAATGAAAATATCCAAACTCATAGCTGTTCACTAATTGTTTATAGTTTTGACCTTCTTTTATTTTTTTTATATTTTATTGTACTTCAGGTGAAGGCTTACAGAACAAATAGTTTCTCATGAAACAGTAGTACACGTTGTTTTATGACATTGGTTAATAACCCCACAACATATTAACGCTCTAAATTCTCAACTTTTTTTTTTTTGGTAAAAATACACATAGCCTAAGATACACCGTTTCAAAAATTTCTACATACACAGTTCAGTGACATTGACTACGCTCTTCCAACTGTGCTGTTATTCTCACTTAAGATGAAGGCTTACAGAACAAAATAGTTTCTCATTTAACAGTT
>NW_004444075.1:6423062-6433193 GCF_000243295.1 Trichechus manatus latirostris
TCACCAGCTTCCTTGTCCCCTTCTGCCTTCTGGCCCTTGTCACGGGACTCCTGTACCTCGTTAATCTCATTTGGTTTTACAGGGCTGTCCACTCCCAGGCTGAACAGTGAACCTCAGAGGTAACTTCACCACTGAGCTAACAGGGTGTCTGGGGGTCATACTCTTGAGGTTTCTCCAGTCTCCTTTAGGCCAGTAAATCTGTTGACCTTCTTTTAGAATGTGACTCGGAATAATCCATTTTATTCAATGATAGAAAACTTTTCTTAAAGAAATTACAGCTTTCATTCTGTCTTTCAATATTCTCTTTTCTTTGAGCACACCTTAACTACTCTTTAGATGATTATGTCAATTTGATTTAATCGTATCTCTCCTTGATTCTTTATACTTTCCTCATTTTATCTGATTCTATGCAAAGCCATTCAACCATGTGGATCATAACAAATTATGGATAACATTTCAAAGAATGGGACTTCCAGAACACTTAATTGTGCTCCTGCGAAACCCGTATATTGACCAAGAGGCAGTCTTTCAAAAAGAACAAGGGGATGGTTTAAAATTGGAAAAAGTGTGCATCAGGGTTACTTATTCAATCTGTATGCTGAACAAATAATCAGAGAAGATGGTCTATATGAAGAAGAATTTGGCATCAGGATTGGAAGAAGACTCATTAACAACCTGTGATATGCAGATGACACAACCTTGCTTGCCAGAAGTGAGGAGGACTTAAAGCACATACTGATGAGGATCAAATACTCCAGCCTTCAGTATGGATTATGCATCAACATAAAGAAAACAAAAACCATCTTCCAGCCAAGCAATAGGTAGGCCTGTAAAATAAAATATAACATCTGAAAAGAACACACTCCATAGAACAAACAATTATATGAATCCCAAAGGGCAGCATTTGCCCAAAAGTAAAGATAAGAAGGCAGGAAGTGGTTGGAACACCAGACCAAAGGAAATGGGGAACCCAGGGTGGAAATGGGGAGAGTGCTAACACAGTGTGGGGATTGCAACCAATGTCATGGAACACTTTGTGTACAATTTGTTGAACGAGAAACTAATTTGCTCTGTAAACTTTTACCTAAAACACAATAGAATATTTAAAAAAAAAAAAAAGAAAGAAAACAAAAAACTTCACAACTGGAGCAATAAACAACATGATGATAAACAGAGAAAGCATTGGAGTTGTCAAGGATTTCATTTTACTTGGATCCACAATCAATGATCATGGAAGCAGCCGTCAAGAAATCAAACAACTTATTGCATTGGCTAAACCTGCTGCAAAAGACCTCTTTAAAGTCTTAAGAAGCAAAGATGTCACTTTGATGACTAAGGTGCACCTGACCCAAGCCATGGTCTTTTCAATCACCTCATATGCACACAAAAGATGGACAATAAAAAAGGAAGACCAAAGAAGAATTAATGCATTTGAATGATGGTGTTGGAGAAGAATACTGAATATACCATAGACTGCCAGAAGAACAGACAGATCTGTCTTAGAAGAGGTACAGCCAGAATGCTCCCTAGAAGTAAGGATGGAGAAACTTTTTCTCACTTACTTTGAATATGTTTTATCAGGAGGGACAAATCACTGGAGAAGAGCATCATGCTTGGTAAAGTAGAAGGTCAGCAAAAAAAGAGGAAGAACCTCAAGGAGATAAATTGACACCGTGGCTGCAGCAATGGGCTCAAATATATCTACTATTGTGAGGATGACACAGAACTGGGCAACGCTTCATTCCACTATAATAGGGTCGCTAAGAGTGGGAATCAACTCAATGACACCTCAGACAAACAGTTCAGGCAAAATGCTGCTGCTGATAAATGTTCTCCCTTCAATTTGTATAATATATTTTTCTATATATATCTGAATTTTTTTTTATTAAAAAGATCTTTTGACTACACGTTTATAAAAATTGAAAAACAATAATGTAAAACAAATGAACGCTTCTATTGCTTAACAGTATATCAAGTGTCTTTCTAGTCAGTATCATGCTGTTTTAATTATCGTAACTTTAAAAAGATAGTGCTAAGGAAACATAATTCCCTCTCTCTTTTTCTCTGTCTCTATTTTTAGAACATTTCTGGCTATTTTATTCCTATTTTAAATTTGAATCAGTTTGTCTCATTTCCAAAATTATGCTCTTGGTATTTTTACTGGGACCACATTAAACTTATAGACTAGTTTGAGAACTGAAATTCTTATGATGTTGCATTTTCTTTTCCAAGAATGTGTCTCTCCTTGCGCTAAAGGTTTCTTTTGTGTTTCTCAGTAGCATATAAAATTTTCTTCAAAAAGATCTTATGTGTTTCTTGTTAACTTTTGTGTTTTATTTTTGATGTTTTATTATTCTTTCACCTAGCTATGGTCCAGATGAGAATACTGTTTATTCTTATACATCCGTTTTGTACTCAGCCTTCTAACTGATTTTTCTTACTATTTATTACAATCTTTCAATGTATTCTTCTGGATTTTCCAAAGAAAAATATATCATAATTTTATTATTTTACATAATTCTCCTTTTCAATTTTTATTTCTCAATATGTTGCTCAAATTCATTGGCTAATATCTACAGAAAAAAGTGTAATCAACATGTTAATAGCAAATTTTGTTGCTTTATTATTGATTTTAAAGAGACTATATAATATTGGCATATATACATATCTATATTATATTTTTGCATAATCATATTGAAACTATCCTATTTATTATGATTTTTTAAATCTAAAATTGATGTTGGATTTTATTAAATGTGTTTTTTGCATCTAGTGTGATTTATGCAGCTAGTTCCTTTTGACTTGCTAAATAGGTTGATTTATTTATAAATATCCTAATATTTAACCACACTGTCATTCCTAAAATAGCTCCACTTGGCTTACTGTTTTTAAAATGAACTTCTGAATTTTGCTAGCTATTTGAAAAATGTTTTTGTTTTAATATCTTCAAATAAGACGGTTCTGTAGTTTTCTTTTGTGTATCTAATGTGGTTTTGATGTCAATGAGGTGTGTGTTTTCTACAAGATGTATGAAAAATTCTTTTTTTCTATGCTCTAAACAAATGAAATTTAATTACACTTATCTTTTAGTCACAGTTTTGAAATAATTCCCGTATGAAACCCTCTGGACATAGTGCTTTCTTTGTAGACAATTTTATCTCTTGAATCATAATTGGTTTGTGTACTATTCTAGAACTACTCTCTGTTGCCAGTAACGACATAATTCAATATTTCCATTTCCTTTTCTCTCCCCTTTATTTATTGCCCATTATTCTCAATTTTAATTGATTGTTATTTTTGTTTATTACTTATTTACTCCTCTCCTTACATTTTTTTAAAACATTTTAACTCAGATGCTTACTGTGATTGATTTTATGTATTATGTTGCCGCTGAACACTATTTTAGCTGTGTATCTATAGAGTCACAAAACATGTGTTTTAACTGACATAATTTCCAGATCATCTTCAATTTTAGTTTACTTTCCTCTTTTATCCAAGAGATGTGTAAGGTAGAAATTTTAGATTTCCTGGTGGAAAGATTGTTCCCCTTTCTCTGCTACTAATTTCTACTTTATTGTATTGAGGTCGTATTACTTTTACTCTTTGGAATTAAGTGAGCTGTTCTTTGGAGAAACTTGCTCTTGAACGTCGACCAACTAAAGAGAAAGGAAGAAATGATGAAGTAAAAGAACTGAACAGAAGATTTCAAAGGACAGCTCGAGAAGACAAAAGTAAAGTATTATAATGAGATGTGCAAAGCACTGGAGATAGAAAACCAAAGGGAAGAACACACTCGGCATTTCTGAAGCTGAAAGAACTGACAAAAAAAATTCAAGGCTCGAGTTACAATAGTGAAGGATTCTATGGGGAAAATATGAAACAACAGAGGAAGCATCAAAAGAAGATGGAAGGAATACAGAGTCATTATGCCAAAAAGAATTGGTCGTTGTTCAACCATTTCAAGAGGTAGCACATGATCAGGAACCAATGGTACTGAAGGAAGAAGTCCAAGCTGCACTGAAGGCATTGGTGAAAAACAAGCCTCCAGGAATTGACGGAGTATCAATTGAGATGTTTCAACAAACAGATGCAGAGCTGGAAGTGCTCACTCTGGTCTATGCCAAGAAATTTTAAAGACAGCTACCTGGCCAACAGATTGGAAGAGATCCATATTTATGCCAAATCCCAAGAAAGGTGATCAAAATGAATGCAGAAATTATTGAACATCATTAATATCACATGCAAGTAAAATTTTGCTGAAGATCATTCAAAAGTGGCTGCAGCAGTACATCAACAGGGAACTGCCAGAAATTCAGGCCAGATTCAGAAGAGGACGTGGAACCAGGGACATCATTGCTGATGTCAGATGGATCCTGGCTAGAAGCAGAGAATATCAGAAAGATGTTTACCTGTGTTTTATTGACTATGCAAAGGCATTAGACTGTGTGGATCATAACAAATTATGGATAACATTGCAAAGAATGGGAATTCCAGAACACTTAACTGTGCTCAGAAGGAAACCGTCCATAGATCAAAAGGCAGTTACTCAAACAGAACAAGGGGATAATGTTCGGGAAATTCAGGAAAGGTGTGCATCAGATCATATCCTTTCACCATACCTATTCAATCTGTATGCTAAGTGAACGATCTGAGAAACTAGACTATATGAAGAAGAACGGGGCATCAGGATTGGAGGAAGACTCATTAACAACTTGCATTATGCAGATGACACAACCTTGCTTGCTGAAAGGGAAGGATTGAAGCACTTACGAAGATCAAAGACCACAGCGTTCAGTATGGATTACACCTCAACATAAAGAAAACAAAAGTCCTCACAACTAGACCAATAAGCAACATCATGATAAATGGAAAAAAGTTTGAAGTTGATCAAGGATTTCATTTTACTTAGATCCACAACCAACACCCATGGAAGCGGCAGTCAAGAAATCAAAAGACTCATTGTGTTGGACAAATCTTCCCAAAATAAAGCTGTCACCTTGAAGACTAAGGTGTGCCTGACTCAAGCCATGGTGTTTTCAGTCTTCTCATGTGCATCCGAAAGCTAGACAATGAATAAGGAAGATCGAAGAAGAATTGACTCCTTTGAACTGTGGTGTTGGCCAAGAATACTGACTATACCATGGACTGCCAAAAGAATGAACAAATCTGTCTTGGAAGAAGTACAACCAGAATACTCCTTAGAAGCAAGGATGGAGAGACTACGTCTTACATACTTCGGACATGTTGCCAAGAGGGATAAGTCCCTGGAGAAGGACATCATGTTTGGTAAAGTAGAGGGTCAGGGAAAAAGAGGAAGACCCTCAACAAGATGGATTAGCACAGTGGCTGCAACAATGGGCTCAAGCATAACAATTGTCAGCATGGCATAGGACCAGG
Source organism: Trichechus manatus latirostris (assembly GCF_000243295.1). NCBI lineage: Eukaryota > Metazoa > Chordata > Mammalia > Sirenia > Trichechidae > Trichechus > Trichechus manatus. Next base: position 6,428,460 of record NW_004444075.1, read on the forward strand.
CAGTGTTTCTTCTGTAGTACATAGCGTAGCTACGAGTCAGAACTGACTTGATGGCACCTAAGAGCAACAACAACACATCTATGTCTCTATATAACAAAGAATATACAATAAAATCATTACCCACCAAACCAAACCCGCTGCTGTCGAGTCTGTTCCGACTAATAGTGACCGTATAGGACAGAATAGAACTGCCCCATAGGGTTTCCAAGGAGCGGCTGGTGGATTCAAACTGCGACCTTTTGGTTAGCAGCCTCTCACTTAATCACTGTGCCACCAGGACGCCATTAATATCACTAGATTCTTTAAATGGTACAATTTAGTTTTTTTGTCCTTATTTATTTTTGGTCTTCTGGATCTGTCATAGATTGAGAAACAACTCTTAAAATGTGCTGCTCTCATTGTTTCTAGTTATTCTCTTTTATGTAGATTTATAGATATTGTATTATTTATTGTGGTTTTTATCATTAAGTGTCTTTCTTTCTCATGTTAAAAAAATTACCATGAATTCAACATTACCTGATACTAAGATGAAGACTCTTGTTTTTTATTTGTTTGTTGAGTTTGCATGATATGCTTTGCCCATTGCTATGGACTAAGTTGTATCTTCAAGAAGTATGTACTGAATTCCTGGCCTTTGTACCTGTGGATGTGATTCTGTTTGGAAATAAGGTTTTCCTTTTGTTATGTTAGTGAAGTCATACCAGTGTAGAGTTGATCCAAATCCTAACTACTTCTGAGTTATACAAAAAAGCAGAATAGGCACAGGGATACAGAGGAAGAGGAGAAAGACAGACTATGAAAACAGATGCCAGGGAACACCAAGAAATGCTAAAGAATGTCAAGGATTGCTGGCAGACACCAAAACCTAGGAGAGGCTCTCAGAAGGAATCGTATGGCTGAGACCATGATTTGAACTTTTAACCTTCAAAACTGTGACAAAATTTTTTTTTTTTTTCCTTTAAAGTCATCTACTTGTGGTATTTCTGTTACAGAAACACTAGGTAAATAAGATACCCATTTATTAATCTTGTCCAATATAAATAACTTGTATTAAGAATGTCTGCTTATTATTATTCATTACACAGTCAGTAGACATATGGTTTTATGACATTGTTAACAGCCCCATGACATGTCCACACTCCCCTTCTAGACCTTGAAGGACCTTTTTTTGGTGAAAATATACATAGCCAAAGTTACACCATTTCAAAAGTTTCTGCATGTAGAATTCAGTGACATCGATTACATTCTTCCAGTTGTGCTGCTATTCTGACTGTCCTTTTCCAAATTGTTCCATCACCATTATCTTCAACTCACTTCCCCCTAGCCTTCCCATCAAACTTTTTGAGTTGCTGTTGTCAATATGATCTCACCTAGATAATTCTCTTTTTTGTTGTTCCTTAGACAAACGTTTGCAAAACAAATAGTTTCTCATTAGACAGTACACGTATTACCCCATGACAATGGTTAACAACCTACGACATGGCAACACTGTCCCTTCTCAATCTTGGGTTCCCTATCACCAGTTTCTTGTCCTCTCCTGCCTTCTAGTCCTTGTCCCTGGACTGCTGTACCTCATTAGTTCCATTTTGTTTTATGAGGCTGCCCAATCTCTGGCTGAATGGTGAACTTTAGGAATGACTTCACCACTGAGCTAAAAGGGTGTCCGGGAGCCATACTCTCAGGGTTTCTCCAGTCTGTCAGCCCAGTAAATCTGGTCTTTTTTTGTGAGTTAGAATTTTGTCCTACATCCTTTTCCAGCTCTGTCCAGGACCCTCTATTGTGATCCCTGTCAGAGCAGTCAGGCACCATCTTGCTGTACTGGACTCAGTCTGGTGGAGGCCGTGGTAGTTGTGGTCCATCAGTCATTTGGACAAATCTTTTCCTTGTATCTTGTTCTCTTCATTCTCCTTTGCTCCCAAAGAGGTGAGCCCAGTGGAGTATCTTACATGGCTGCTCACAGGCTTTTAAGAGCCCAGACGCTACTCACCAAGGTAGAATGTAGAACACCATCTTCATAAACTGAGTTATGTCATTTGAGCTAGATGTTCCCTGAGACCATGGTCCCCACAGCCCTCCGCCCAGCAATTCAGTCCCTCAGGGAGTTTGGAAGTGTCTATGGAGTTTCCATGACCTTTCCTTGTACAAGTTGTGCTGGCTTCCCCAGTATTGTGTACTGACTGTCTTACCCTTCACCAAAGCTACCACTTATCTATTGTCTATTTAGTATTCCTCCCCAACCCTCCCATCTCTTAACAAAAAAGATTGTTTCTTTTTGTGTGTACATTTTACATGAGCTTTTACAGTATAGGTCTCATACAATATTTGTCCTTTTGTGATTGACTTATTTCACTCAGCATAATGTCCTCCAGTTTCATCCATGTTATGAGATGCTTCACAGATTCATCATTGCTCTTTATCTTTGCATAATACTCCATTGTGTGTATATACCCTGGTTTGTTTATCCATTCATCTGTTGATGGGCATCTAGGTTGTTTCCATCTTTTTGCAATTGTGAATAGTGCTGCATTGAATATGGTTGTGCATGTCTGTTCGTGTGGTGGCTCTTATTCTTCTAGGATATATTCTTAGGAGTGGGATTGCATTTTGTAGTACCTTTTTTTTTTTTTTTTCTTTTTTCCTCTTACTCTCCTGTACTGAGTTCCTTTAGTTTGTGGATTTTTTTTTTTCATTTCTTTTGTTTTTGTAGGTTTTGTTTTTACTGAGACTTTAGGTTTTTCTTCTTTATTTTGATGAGTAAGCTTGTTAACTTTCTTTGTGGTAACCTTGAAATTTACCCTTATTTTCCTAGATTTGAACCAGTCTATTATTCCTTGGTATCGCCTTGCCTTCCTCTCCATTAGAAGATTCTATACCTACACCGTTTATTCCCTCTTTTATTGTTATGATGCTGTTGTCATTTACAGATTAACCTCTCTTGTTCCCTGTTGTAATTCTTTTGGTTTTGCAGAGTCATTAAGAGTTCATTTCCTAGGTTGGTATCTGGCTAGCACAATTCTGTGTCCTATTTTCAGCCTGTGGTCTGATGTTGTTTGTTCTCAGATTGAAAGACTCCCTTTAATAAGTCTTGTAAGTTTGGTTTGGTTTTTACATATTCCCTTAATTTCTGTTTATCTGGAAATGACCTAATTTTACCATCATATTTGAATGAGAGTTTTGCAGGGTATATTAGTCTTGGCAGACAATTTTTTCTTTCAAGGTTTTATATATATCATCCCATTGCCTTCTTGCCTGCATGGTTTCTGCTGAATAATCTGAGGTTAGTTTTACTGTTTCTTCTGTGTATATGACTTTTTGTTTTTCTGGAGCTGCTCTCAGAGTTCTTTGTTTGTCTTTGGTTTTAGTGAGTGTGATTATGATATGCCTTGGTGATTTTCTTTTTCAGGTCTACCCTATATGGGGTTCATTGAGCTTCTTGGATGGTCAGCTTTTCATCTTTCATGATATTGGGGAAGTTTTCTGTTAGCAGTTCTTCCATGATCCTCTGTGTGTTTTCTGTTTTCTCTCCCTGTTCTGGATCTCCAATCACTTGCAGATTTTTGCTTTTGATTGTATCCCACATAATTCTCAGGTTGTCTTCATTTTTCTTCATTCTTTTTTCTTATTTTTCCTCAAACAGAGTTGTATCCAAGTGTTTGTCTTCAATTTCACTGATCCTATCTTCCATCATTTTAAACCTGCTCCTCAGCCCTTCTATGACACTGTCCATTTCTGAAATCTTGTTGTTTATCTTTTAGATTTCTAATTATTGTTTTTGTATGATTTCTAGTTCTGAATTTATTTTAGCATTTTGTTCCTGTATTATTTTATTGAATTCTTCCATTTTTTTGTCTGTATTTTCCATGAATTTGTCTGCCTTTTGCATGAATATGTCTATTTTTCCTCATTTTTGTCTCTTTTTTGCTTCAACTCTTGGATAATTCTGATGGTTAGAGATTTGAATTCCCTATCAATTAGGCCTGGTGCCTTTTTTTCTACTGGAAAGTCATCTGGTGTTTTATTCTGGACACCTGCTGGAACCATCCAGTCCTGTTTTTGTAAATGTCTTGATATTGTCTGCTGTCTTCGTGTCATTCAGTGGTTATTTTCCTCATTTATTGATTGTAGATTTGTTTGTTTCATCCTGCTTTTTTCTTTTATTTGGTTATATCTGAGCAGGCGGGCTGTGCATTCTTTGTTATTTGCTCATCTGTTCACATGATACTTTTCACCTCCTTCTCCAATGGGCAGGGTCAGTCATTCAGGTATTGTACAGCAGGGTGGGTGCAGCTGAAGGAGAGTTGCTGGGATGGGTTTTTTGTAGCAAGTACCAGGGCTGACAGTGCAGACCAGGAATCAGTGCAGTGCAGGTTCCAGTAGGCCATGACTGTGCTGCTTGGGAGTGTGATGTTCAGCACACAGTGCAGCTAGGCAGGAAGAAGGGGAGAGACTGTGATGTGTGGAGCTAAAATGGGTATGGGAAAAATAAGAGAGAAGAGAGAGGAACAGGAGCTAAAAACATACACACAAACAAAAAAGACTGCTAAGGGAGCTTGCAATTGGAGTGGAGAGATGAGAGAATGAGGAATGGGGAAAAACAAAACTGAAACAAAAAGAAAAAGGGTAAAAGAAAAAAGAGGAATACATTGAGAGCCTGGAAATGAAGAAAGACAGAATGCGAATAAGAGAGAGAAGAAAACAAAGCAAAGAACCAAAAAAAAAAAAAAAAAAAAACAA
>NW_004444075.1:6433489-6471912 GCF_000243295.1 Trichechus manatus latirostris
TGGTACACGGAGCCAGGTGTTTGAGAGAAAGGAGGGGGAAGTGTTGAAAGGTAAGGAAGAAATCCAAAGAAGTGGAAAAAAGCAACACCAGCAGCCGAAAAATGGCACTGAGGGAGGTGGAATCCAAGCAACACCAGGGTGAAGCTGGTGCTTCCTGGCCAAGATACTGTGGCTGCAGGAAGCAGAGGAGGCTAAGTGGTGGTGAAGAAGGGTGGGAGGTGGGAAAGCCTATATCACTGGTTACCGATTGTTCTGTCTCCTGCTGGAAGCTCTGTGAAGCTGATTTCTCGTACCCCCTGTTAGCAGATCTCCCATAGGAGTCCAAGACGGTGGATCGCTGCTATGGTAGCTGATAGGGGACCTCTGCATGTATCTCTCCTTGCTCTCTGTTCTTGGTCAGTTTCTTATTCCTTTTGGTGCTTGGCTGATTCTTCATCTCTTCATTTGATGCTTAGGGTTTCAGGACTGACGTGTGACACTGTTTGACTTAGCTTTTTGGATCTTTGTTGCTGAAGGATGGTGTGGTCCTTCTGACTATAGCGCCATGTTTCTTGGAAGTCTGTACTTTTTTTTCTGTCTTGGATTCCCCAAAGATATTTTTTCCTATTTATTCAAATCACAGTAAAATTTACCTGACCATATTTTAATATTTGATATTGATTTTTTGTGTGTCAGTTTTCCTTTAACAGTTGTCTTTTCCAAACTATAGATTCACATTTTTTACTTATGGAAAATTTTATTTCATTTTATTTTGAAAAGTTTTATTTATTTTTTTCTTTTCTAGTAATCAGTTTTTGAGGGGATACAGATTTTGCAATTGAATATCATTTGCTTGTTTTTTCTATCATTCATTATTCATTATTATCTATTTTTTAAACTGTTTGATGTTCATTTTATAGCCCTGGTGGAGCAGCAGTTAAGAACTACAGCTGCTAACTAAGAGGTCAGCAGTTTGAATTCACCAGCCTCTCCTTAGAACTCATATGGAGCAGTTCTACTCTTGAGTTGGAATCGACTCATTGGAAATGGGTTATAAGTTATGTTGTTGTTAGGTTTTAGCTGCCCTTGAGTTGGTTGCAACTCATAGTGACCCTATATACAACAGAGTGAAACAGTGCCCTGTCCTGTGTCATCTTCACAATTGTTGTTATGCTTGAGTCCACTGTTCTGGCCACTGTGTCAGTCCATCTCTTTAAGGGTCTTCCTCTTTTGGCTGACCCTCTACCTTACCAAGTATGATGTCCTTCTCCAGGGACTGGTATCTGCTGATAACATGTCCAAAATATGTGAGATGAAGTCGTGCCATCTGTCTTAGTTGTCTAGCGCTGCTATAACAGAAATACTACAAGTAGATGGCTTTAACAAACAGAAGTTCATTTTTTCATAGTCTAGTAGGCTAGAAGTTCATATTCAGGGCATCAGCTCTAGGAGAAGGCATTCTCTCTCTGTCAGCTCTGGAGGAAGGTCCTTGTCATCCATGTTCCCCTGGACTACGAACTTCTCAGCACAGGGACCCCGGGTCCAAAGGACTCACTATTCTCCTGGCTCTTGCTTCTTGGTGGTATGAGGTCCCCTACGCTCTGCTTGCTTCCCTTTCCTTTTATCTGTTGTAAGACAAAAGGTGATGCATACCACACCCCAGGGAAACTCTCTGTACATTAGATCAGGGATGTGACCTGAGTAAGGGTGTTACATCCCACCCTAATCCTCTTTAACATAATCTAATCTTGCCTCCTTAACCACAGGCAGAAATTAGGATTTATAATGCAGGAAAATTACGTCAGCTGACAAAATAGTGGACAATCACACAACACTAGGAATTATGGCCCAGCCAACTTGATAGATATTCAATCCATGACACAGTTCTTGCTTCTAATGAGCACTCTGTCTGTACTTCTTCCAAGACAGAAGTGTTCATTCTTGCGGCAGTCCATGGTATATTTACTATTCTTCACCAAAACCACAATTCAAAGTCATCAATTCTTCTTTTGTCTTCCTTATTCATTGTCTATCTTTCACATGCATATTAGGTGATAGAAAACACCACGGCTTTAGTCAGGCTCACCTTAGTCTTCAAAGTTACATCTTTGTTTTTAAACACTTTACAGCGATCTTTTGCAGCAGATTTGCCCAATGCAATGTGTCGTTTGATTTCTTGAAAGCTGCTTCCATGGGCGATGATTGTGCATCCAAGTAAAATGAAATCCTTGACAACTTTAATCTTTCCTCCATTTATCATGATGTTGCTTATTTGTCCAGTTGTGAGGATTTTTATTTTCTTTATTTTGATGTGTAATCCATACTGAAGACTATAGTCTTTGATGTCCATTAGTCAGTGCTTCAAGTCCTCTTCACTTTCAGCAGGCAAGTTTGTGTCATCTGCATAATGCAGGTTGTCAGTCAGTCTTCCTGCAATTCTGATGCCCAGTTCTTCTTCATATAGTCCAGCTTTTCGGATCATTTGCTCAGCATACAGATTGAATAGGTATGGTGAAACGGTACAACCCTGAAGCACTCCTTTCCTGACTTTAAACCACGCAGTATCCCCTTGTTCTGTTCAAACGACTGACTCTTGGTCTAAGTAAAAGTTCCTCACGAGCACAATTAAGTGTTCCGGAATTCCCATTATTCACAATGTTGTCCATAATTTGTTATAAGCCACACAGTCGAATATTTCTGCATAGTCAATAAAACACAGGTAAACATCTTTCCGGTATTCTCTGCTTTCAGCCATGATCCATCTGACATCAACAATGATAACCCTCGTTCTACATCCTCTTCTGAATCCAGCTTGAATTTCTGGCAGTTCCCTGTTGATGTATTGCTGCAACCACTTTTGAAAGATCTTAGCAAAATTTTACTTGTGTGTGATATTAATGACATTGTTCGATAACTTCTGCATTCTTTTGGATCACCTTTCCTTAGAATGGGTACAAATATGGTTTGTACCCATAGGTTACACCCATAGGTGTATAGGTTTGTACCCATAGGTTTGTAACCTATAGGCTACCTTTCCCCCTCAAACCTATTCTCCAGATCAGTTACTGTATTTTCAGCAGTGTTTAATTCATTAGTTGCTAATTCAAATGAGGCTTCATTTCACTGATGGTTTTGTATATGTCAGGATGTATGTTTGTATTTTCCTAGACTTTATTCCTATGATTTGCCTATTTGTGTTTTATTTCCTTCTGAATTCTCACCATAACCTCTCTGAGACTTTCAAATTTTCCTTTGTGCATTTGTTTCTATTAAGGTGATCATATCACTAAGCTTGAGAAGGCTTCCTGTAAATATGGCTTATTTTTGTGATTCCTCATTCAACCCTGCTATCTATGAATTCTGAGGTCTTATTCTAATCCTGTTCCCCTAAGATCTTGCTGTCCATCCAGGTTTCCAAACTCTTGCTTGAATGGTGATTTTGTTCACCAAGTGGGCCATTATTTGAAGAATGGGCCTGGGCCCCTTTTCTGTGTTCTGAAATGAAGGGAATCTGTATTAGTTTCCTAGGGCTGCTGTAACAAATTAGCACAAACTGGATGGCATAAAACAACAGAAGTTTATTCTTTCACGGTTCTGTAAGCCAGAAGTTTAAAATCAAGGTGTCAACAGGGCCTTGTTTCCTCTGAAGGCTCTAGGGGAGCCTTTTCCAGCTTCTGGTGGATCCAGGCATTCCTTGACATGTAGGAGCATAACTGCAGTCTCTGGTTCTATCTTCCCATGGGTCTTCTCATGCCCTTCAGTATGGTGTCTACTCTCCTTCTCTTCTAAAGGCACCAATCAGTGAATTTAGGGCCTACTCTAATCCAGGAGGAACACTGGTGGCACAGTGGTTAAGAGCTCAATCTCCTAACCAGAAGTTTGGCAATTCAAATCCACCAGCCACTCCTTGGACACCCTATGGGACAGTTCTACTCTGTCCTACAGTGTCGCTATGAACTGGAATCGAATCGATGGTAATGGGTTTGGTTTTCTAAGTCAGGATGATCTTGTCTTGGGATCCTTAACTTAATAATATCTACAAAGACCCCTTTACCAAATAAGGTCACATTCACAGGTTTTAGGTGAATATATCTTTTTGGGAGTCGTTATCCAATGCACTGCAGGAACTTACCGTCTTCCTATTTGACTTTCTGACTTTGGCTAAAGCCCAAAACTATTGCATCAAGTTGATCCTGACTCCTCGACCCTATAGGACAGAGCAGAACTCCCCCATAGGGTTTCCAAGGATCGGCTGGTGGATTTGAACTGAAGACCTTTTGGTTAGCAGCCTAGCTCTTAACCACTGTGCCTTCAGGGCTAAAGTAGTTAACTCTTTATTCCTGACTTATGTTTTCGGGTTACAAATATCTCTACAATATATTTATGAAAATAGAGTTTTATTTCTGTTTATCATTACTTTTTGTTGGTTTTTGGGTGATATTCAAAAAAGGGTGGAAACTTCTGTGTTTATGCCACTGTTTAAAGCCTCCATTTCTTTAACATGCAGTTCAACTCTGCAGAGACAATATAGGCATTTGAACAGACAGACCTTAACATTTTGCACGCAAATCTATCTGTAACAGCAACCATAATTTTGATGTAGTTCTTATTAAGCATGAATAAGTGTCTCACTTTCACTATTTTTTTGTGACCCCTCTTATCTTTATGTATCCAGGGATATTACTCATTTTTTTTTCCAGGTATTTTTAGACTATTTGTGCTCTCTACATGCCAAATCCATAGGGAAAGATGTGACAGTCTGCTTCTGTGAATATTACAGCCTTGGAAACCCTATGGGGCAGTTCCACTCTGTCCCATAGGGTTGCTATGAGTTGGAATCAACTCCATGGCAAACGGTTTTGTTTTTGGTTATTGCTACCTGCCAAATCCTACACTACTGATACAGTATCTGGTCTATTTTATCTTACATAACCCTCTCTGAAACTTAAGTTTTATCCTCATTACCACCTTTTCTTCCCCCTATACTCCATAACCAAATTTGTTTTAAAAATTATACTCACTAGCCATATTTCAAACTCACAAACCACATTTCTAACTTTCTACTCCTCAACAGTCTCTAGTCTAGCTTCCATTTCAATCTTTCCATCATACTGGTCTGGCCAAGGCCTTGAATAGCTTCTAAGTTGATAAGGTCAGTGGATGCTCTTGGGTCCTCATTTTAAATGATCTTTTTACTACAACTGTATTGGTCAGCTATACCATATTTCTTTGCATTTTATTTTTCCCTTGATTCTTGTATTAATGTTCTATTGTGCATAACAAATTATCCCAAAACTTAGTGGCTTATTACAACAAAGATTTATTGTCTCATATTTTCTGTGAGTGGCACAACTAGGATCTCTCATGAGGATGTAGTCAGGATGTTGGCAGGGGCTGCAGTCATCTGAAGGCTTGATTAAACCAAACCAAACGTCTGGCCGTTGAGTCAATTCCAACTCATGACCCTATAGGGCAGAGTAGAGCTGTCCTGTAGTATTTCTAAGACCGTAAATCTTTACAGAAGCAGACTGCCACATCTTTTCCCTGAGGAGCAGTTGGTGGGTTTGAACCTATGACCTTTCAGTTAACAGCTGAGAGCTTAACCACTGCACCACAAGAGCTCCTTAATGGCTGTATAATTTGCTTCCAAGATGACTTACTCACATGGCTATTGGATGGAGGCCTCAGGTTCTTACTACTTAGAACTCTGCTTGGTTTCACACTATCACTTCAGCTTTATGCTATTCATTAGAAGTGAAACACTAAGTACAGTCCACACTCTGTTGTTCTTAGTTGCTCTAACTCCTTCCTACCTTATGCATAACACAATGAACCATTTCCCAATCCTTCACCATTATCATGTTTGAGTCCATTGTTTTGGTTATTGTGTCAATTTATCTCATGGGGGTTTTCTCATTTTCAATAACCCTCTTCTTAACCACCACGATGTCTTCTTCTAGGGATTAGTCTTTCCTGATGACATGTCCAAAGCAAAGGAGCTGAAGTCTTTTCCTTTCTCCTTTCTAAGGAGCATTCTGGTTATATTTCTTCTAAGACTAATTTGTTCATTTTTCTGCCAGTCCACAATATATTCAGTATCCTTCTCCAAAACCATGGTTTGAATGCATCAATTCTTCTGTCTTCCCTTTTCATTGTCAAGCTTTCACATGTATATAAGGAAATTGAAAGGACCATGCCTTGGGTCAGGTGCACCTTAGTCTTCAAATGGACAAGAGGAAGGGAATTAGGCCCCACTTCTTGAAGGAAGAAATATCAAATAATTTGTGGACTTATATTAAAACCACTGCAGCTCTCTAATTGAAATCTTCTAAGAACTATTTTGTGGGTTCTCTGGTACTTCTTTTCTATAAGTGTCTTTTCCTCATTTTTCCATTTCTACTCACTGACGGATTGTTCAGATACCTCAGATATTCTTTAGCTTTCCATTAATTCCATAAAATCCATTCTTGGTGTTATAAAAAAGAGATGTCAAACTAAGGAAAAGCACAAATTTCATTGTAGCTTAGATTTGGACACCTAAAAAAAGAAACCTAGGCAAATAGCATTCTCACAGTGATTCTCATCCTTGTAGGGGAGAGGAAGGTTTGGGGGTGGCCAGGAAGAGTTGAGAGGAATAAAATAGATTTTTTAGATTCAACAAAAAGATCATGCATGATTATAAAAAACATATTCCATGACTTCTTTTATTTGTTTTAGTCAGATTATTTATACCAATAAGGTATTTCCAAGAATGTTACAATAGGGGACTAGGTTTATTTTATTTTTTGTCTATTTTTCAAAATGAGACGTGGACTAGAACATTTTGAAAAGCACTGACTTAAAGAATGTCTTTTGCCAAGGCTAATTGCTTTTTGAGAGCACTACATATTATGTAAGCTGCAATATTCTGAAAGAAATAATAACAAAATATTATTATGCAGGATTCACATTTGTTTAAGGAAAATGTATGGTGCTTAATGAATTCAGCCTTTAGAACAGGATAGGAAATGTCTGGAGAATACAAATTGTCTACAACTGGAGAAAAGGGTAGTTAACAATTATTGTTGAAACCTTTGCCTCCCTGTTCCCCTATCTTTATGCTAAGGTGTCTGGAAAATTTAACCTTTTCCCCCTCAGATGATATTATATCTTGATATTCTGGATCCCTGAAACTCTGTGAAAAGATCACCATTCATCTCTGTTCAATGCATTTTCAAAGGAACACAAGTCTCGAATTCATACCCTAAACTATCCCTGGGTCATCAGCTCCCTCTGTTTTGCATTTCTAAGCTGCAATTCTTCATAACCCAAACCATAGGCTCCACATTAACTATCTGAAAATTTCTTTGTTTTCTCAGTGAATTTACTTTCCTCTGGCATAAATACCAGGACAAAAATATTGACTCTGTGCACTGATGGTTATTTTTACCTTTCTACAGTTAAAAAAATTATTCAAGATACATGTCAAAGTAGCTCTAGCAAGAAAACAAACTTTCCGATAGTCAGTTTAGCAATATATATTTAATGCATTTTCTTTCCATTTGCAAGATTCACCATGAGAATCTTAGCATTTTTATTTTCTCCCAGGTAAAGAATAAAAATCGCAAGAGGTTATTTCAGGGCAGATTTTTGGAGAATAATTTGCATTAGCATAAAGTTAACATTTCCTAAATGGTTATTTCAGAAACTAGACCATTAACCTTTAGAAAAGACAAAAAAAAAAAAAGAAATATATTAGAACTTTGTTCTACTATTACTGGCTTCAGACAGAATTTCAAATAAGTAGCATATCTCTTGCACCAACTTAGACCAATAATATTCATAAGAAACAAAATTTTACAGTATAACAGTTCTCACTGTAAGGTAACCTCACTCAACAGAATGTATTCAAAGGTATTATCTAGAGTTATGAAATAAAAACAGCATGAAAAATTAAAGATATATATTTTTCAAATTAAATCAGAACATTTCTTTTGGAAGAAATAGAAAAATTTTATAAAAAGGATAGAATGCTAAGGTAAAGTATAATATTTAAGTTAGTAAATAGCAACTATATGAAAGGAATATTAAAACATCAAGGCTGGAGGTTATAGATCATATGAAGCTTTCTAACCGTGAACTAAATAAACTGCTTTTAAACTGAACTCAGACCCATGTATACCCATGAGAACACTTTAGTATTGCTACAGCAATGTTAGCAAACAGCTCTCAAAGTTAGCAAATAGCTAATATGGATTGAAATGGTAAGGGTTGCTGATAGGGTAGGAGACACAATCTAGACTAGAGTGTTGATTGAGAATTAAAGATTAACTTGACCAAGAGGGAACTGAATATTTGAGAACTGAAACTTATTCCATGGAAATCAGCTGCAGACATAGCACTTATGACAATTCTAATAAAGTGCTGAGGTGATGGATCAGGGTTGGAAGCCACCGATACAGCATATCACACAGTTGCAAGCCCAAGAGTTGGACTCCAACACTGATCCACCCAGGGTGGGATATTTGTATATCCTCTACTATGAAACTTTATCAACTCCTTGACCCAGAGGTGTAGGCTTCTCTTCCAGAATCTGAATTCTAATAGTGCCGTTTCACTATGTGCAGACTAAGTTGTCAATGATTTTATCCTACTTGGATCAGCAATTAATGTTCATGGAAACAACAGTCAGGAAATCAAACAATGTATTGTAAATCTGCGGCAAAAGACCTCCTAAATTTTAAAAAGCAAAGGTGTTAATTTGATGACTAAATGTATCTGACTCAAGCCGTGGTCTTTTCCATAGTCTCATATGCATGTGAAAGTTGGATAATGATGTATATTAATGGACCACAACTACCACGGCCTCCACCAGACTGAGTCTAGTACAACTAGATGGTGCCTGGCTACCACCACAGACTGTTCCGACCGGAATCACAATAAAGAGTCCCTGACAGAGCTGTAGAAAAATGTACAAAAAAATTCTAACAAAAAAAGACCAGACTTACTGGTCTGACTGAGACTGGAGAAACCCTGAGAGTATGGCCCCCGGACACCTTTTTAGCTCAGTAATGAAGTCACTCTTGTGGTTCACTCTTCATCTAAAGATTAGATAGGCCCATCAAACAGAACTAGAGTAAAGGGGCACACCAGCTCAGGGGCAAGGACAAGAAGGCAGGAGGGGATAGGAAAGCTGGTAACGGGAAACCCAAGTTCGAGAAGGGGAAAGTGTTGACATGTCATAGGGTTGGAAACCAAAGAAAAAAGAAAAAAAAAAGTTGGATAATGAAAAAGAAAGAAGAGAAGATTCGATGTGTTCAAACTGTGGTATTGGGGGAAAATACTGAATATACCATGGACTGCCAAAGAATATACAAATCAGCCTTAGAAGAAATACATTCAGAATATTCCTTAGAAGCGAGGGTGGCGAGATGTAGACACACTTACTTTGGACATATCATCAGAAAAAACCAATCACTAGAAAAGAGTGTAGTGTTTGGTATAGCAGAGGGCCAACAAAAATCAGGAAAACCTTCAATGAGATAGATTGATCTTAAGTAGGCAATTGGCTCATGCAGTTATGGGGGCTGACAAATCTGAAATCTGTAGGGCAGGCTGGCAGACTGGAAACTCAAGAAGAGTTGACATTGCAGTCTTGAGTTTGAAATCTATAGGGCAGGCCAGCAGGCTGGCAACTCAGGCAGGATTTCTAAGTTACAGTCTTGAGGCAGAATTGCTTCCTCTCCTAAAAACCTGTTTTGGCTCTTGAGGTCATCAACTGATTGAATGCGGGTCACCTACATTTTCAAGGTTAATTTCTTTTACTTAAAGTCAACAGATTATAAAAGTCAATCTCATCTACAAAATAACTTCAAAGCAATATTTAGACTAGTATTTGACCAAACACTTGGGCATCATATCTTATTCAGCTTGATGCATAAAGTAAACATCACTAGAGCTATGTGCTTCTTCTTGATATTCTACATTCAACCACAACTCTAAATTTAAAACTTCTTGTCAGAAGAAGAGGAGGAAGAGGAGGGGAAAGAAAGGCAGAGAAAGAGAGAGAGAAACAGGTAGAAGCTATACCTGCCTCAAATCATCACCCTTCTGCCACTTTGGTTGAGACAGTTACAAGTTCTTCCTAAGTTCAGGTGAGGGAACACCTTTGGTGGGACATGTTAATGTCACTTTGTAAATTTGAGGATATGGAATGAGAGATATATTGGTGCAATTATCTTTGGGGAATAAAAATCTTCCACATTCTCTCTGTGAAACATAAATTTATCTTTTTTTTACTTTGAACAAATGTAAAGAAAAAGAGCACTATCTTGGGAGTTAGGAGAGACTAGCTTTTGTTCTCTAGAATAACTCATCTATTCTGTAAATATTATTACCTTAGGATTAGCTTTTGTGAAGTTTTCTTTCTCCATCACTGATAAAATAATCCCTTTGGGTCTGGATCCTAATATATTTCAATATTATCCATAGTTGAAATGTATGAACTACTTTTAAAGGTAATATGTAACAAAGTTATTGTGGTCTCAAATATTCATAGATTTTGGAAATATGAGTATACGAATTTTCTTAAAGAGAAATAGGATAATTTTTCTGTATAATCTTCAGATTACATTACATGGAAGACCACAACATATAAATGTTAATTTGCAAGTAAGAGTTCTGCAGTCAGTTTGTTTGGATTCAAATCCCACTCCTTCACTTGCTGTCTGTACGATTTACTTAAATTCTGTACCTTTGTTTCCTGATTAAAAAAAAAAAATGGAATAATGGTACCTACTTCAAGGGGGTTTTTCTGAGGTGTAATAAGTTAAAAAAGAGTGTCTGGCATATAGAGAAATTCTCTATATTACCTGTCACAATTATTATTGTTAACATTAGATAATTTACTGTGTACACACCAGTGTATTTGTTAAAGAGAGGCAGGAAGGCGTTGTAAAAGAAATTGGATTATGACAGTTAAATTCATATATATACAATATAGGGGCATAAGTAGTGATAATAGCAGATCTCGTGATCCACCTTTTTAGAATACGAGGTGTATTACTTTTTGTTCTCTGTTTTCTTGCCCTAGATAAAACTGATGGTAGGCCACGCTAACATTCAATTTCACAGTCTAGTAACTGAATCTGCTAAATGTTTTGGATTAAACTGCCATGTGTGGCTATCATTGGATCCAATTTAAAAACTAGAATTTAAGATATTTGTTTGGCCCACAACACAGCCTTAAATTGTTCTTGGTTCAGTAAGTCAACTTAGTCATAGGCAGTGTAGCAAACATACAGCCGTAGGGGTTCTGGTTACCTTGACTATGATCTTAAGACATTTTAATATCCCTGAAAAAATGTTGCTTTTGTTAAAAGGTTTTTATTTTCCTTTAAGAAGGCAAACCATTGTAATAATATGTTTCAAAACTGTTCTTGATAATTCTTTCCCTCCCAAAATGAATTGTTTTACCAAGAATATATGACATATTTTGTTTGAAATTAGCCACTAATGTTGCTAGAAAATGCATTTCAGAAAACCTGTTGAATGGATGTCATGGATTAGATATTTTAACTCATCACTGTTTCTATTAATATTCTTAATACATGTATATTACTCTATGAATGTTCCAACAGCGAAGAAAATTCAATGCATGTCACTTCTACACTTACATAACATATGGTTGAATTTACTTAGATTCGTTATTTACAGAGGCTATTTGTAGGGTCAGGAACTCTGTTTTCTATAGCCCTGATCAATTTGCCTTTACATAAAATAAAGTTAGGAACTGGCTGTAGGAAACCTATTTACAAAAGTGAATGCTAAGGCATTGTAGTAGTTCTTTTATACCATGTCATATCTTAAAAGCAACTTTTTGCAACAGGCTCCAGAAAGGCAAATTTTAAAAACCTAGTTCCTGACCAATCATAATTATGGAAAAGTGTCTACATGCCACCCTGTGAAAGTGCTCTAAATCATATTTAGTAGTAAACATACTGTGATAAATTCCTCGGTGTTGCTTTCAATTCATTATCATAAACTAAAGCTTGACCTGTTCTCTTTATATTCATATTTTGTGTACTATATGAACAATGAAGAGAGTAGAAATATTTTCTCCTAATAAATAGAGCACAAGGGCACATTATATGTTCAATAAATATGTGTTAAATAAATGATAAAGAACAATTCCTGCAGCTATGGCCATAGTGTACTTCAAAGTAATTTAACATAAATATGTGAATGTAAATTTTATTTTATTGGCTTAAAATATAAGGTTATCAGAAAAGTTTAAGTTTACAATTTTTATACAGAAAATTATATATTTTGTTAATTGTAACAAAGTCACTTAAAGTATACTTTTAGATGGTGTGGGTAAGTTTATATTTTTTTCCTTTCTTTTCACTTTCTCTATATTTTACATTTTCTATAATTATTTTCATTAATAAAAAGTTTTTTACAATAGGGATTCAGTCTGTAATTCGTTTACTCTAGATATGTAAACAATATAAAACATTACAAAGTACAGAAAAAAAGTAGGATGACACCTTTCTTAATAATATTAACTGAAGATTTCTATTAATTTCTTAGACTTGTCAAATTAATATGCTCCTTCTGTTGTTTTTTAATCAAAAGAGTAACTTCCCTTAAAACTACTGCCATATTTCTGACTTAAGAACATTATTAGAAAAATATCCATTTTGATACTTAGGTTATTTTAGCCTGAACTTCAATACACAATTTGTAAATATATTTAAGTGTTCATATCAGGCTATCTTAAGTGTTCAGCGGCTAACCAAAAGGACAGCAGTTCGAATCCACCAACTGCTCCTTGGAAACCCTATAGCGCAGTTCTACTCTGTCCTAAAGGGTCACTATGAGTTCATGGCAGTGGGTTTGGTGTGATTTTATCAGGCTATCTCGTAACAGTCTCAGAAGTCATTCATACACAAGAAAAATCTTTAGTTGGAGGGAGAATGAATACTAAAATCAGTTAGGAAATTATAGTCAACCAAAATGATGAGGTTCATTTCTTTCATACTTTAAATTGGAAATACTATCTAAATGTTCTTAGAAGAGTATGTTTCTGTCTATTTTTATTCATGAGTAATAAAAAAAAACCACTACCGACAATAGACCATTAGATTGTCCTCATAGGTGTTATAACGTATTAACAAACCACAATGAATGGATACCAGCAGAGTTTTTATGTAATTACTTCAATCAGGTTTTCCTTCTCTTTTGAAACATACGGTCTTTGAAAATCTGATGCAATTTATGGATCATGTTCTCAGAAAAATGCCAAGTGATAAACTCTTAATATTCAAATTCAGTATTCAATTTCTATTAATGTTTAATTTCAGCAGAGATCCTTTAAGAAGTATCCATGACTGTTTGAGTTAAGAATTTTTGTTCCAGGGAGATTTAATGTGTCCAATAAGAGGAAATTGCTGTATGATTGTATAGCTGTATTTACAACTCTATAAATTAATGTGTCAATAAAAGAGGGATAAAAGCCCAAACCAAATCCACTACCACTGAGTGGATTATGACTCATAGCTAACCCATAAGGCAGAATAGAGCTGCCTCACAGTGTTCCCAAGGAGCGGCTGGTGGATTCAAACTGCTGATCTTTTGGTTAGGAGCCATGCTCTTAACCACTGCACCACCAGGGGGATGCTCAATCTTAAAATAGAATGAAAAGTGAGTCACCTAGGGCAATACTGACAACAGGAGAAATAGCTCTAGCTCAAGAACTCCATCTCCCTTTTGTTCTAATGGATATATGGGACATTCTTAACCTGATAGCACAAAACAATTGCATTATATAAGCAACTTTACTCTCTTTCTCTGAGGGACTATATTCTCCAAGCAAATTCCTGACTTTGAGCAGATTCTCCACGCAGATTGTCTAATGTACTAGCCAGACAGTGTGATCAGTTTCAGACCTCGAAAATTTATAGTTCTAGAAGTCAGCATATGAATCTTATCCTGACAGTTCTTGCCAGTCCCATAACACAGAATTAAACAACACTTATATCAGATGGCATGTTTTCTGTAAACAAACTTTAAGTTTCTTAACACAAGCTTGTCAACACAAGGCCACTTCCTATTCATGAACCATAAGTTCTAGAACATTCAGGTAGATGAGGAAATCACTAGGTTTTACTTAACTTCATTATTAGAAATATAATGTGAACTCTTCAGCACAATTTTGTTATATATTATGAATAGAGGTTTTTTTTTTTTTTAAATGGGAATTCACTTGAGAAATAATTTGGCACAACAAATTTACTTCTTACTCTGGTTGCTCTGTTTAAAACAGAAATCTGTAATGCAAAAGACCTACATATTTAATGTAACATTTCAAAATATTAATATTGAGAACAAGGAATCTAGTAAGTTATTCTCTAGAGACAGAAGAGTGTTACAGATGAGCACAAGGGCTCTAGAGTCAATCCGCGTTTGAATTCTAGACTAGTAGCTATATGACTGAAATTGCTAAGCCATTCACTAACCAAATGGTTGGAAGTTTGAACCCACCAGCAGCTGAGCATGAGTAAAGACCTGGCAATCTGCTCCCATGAAGATTACAGCCTAGGAAACCCTATAAAATCGCTATGAGTCAGAATTGACTGTATAGCGCAAAACACAAACAGCTATATGACCTAAAAGCAAACTACTTAACCTCTCTATGCTTATGTTTCCTTATGGGATTAATAATAATATTTACCACATACACTTATTAGGAGTACTGCACACATAAAGTGCTTAGAATAATTTCTGGAACATAGTAAGTACTCAGCTATTGGCTATTACCGAGCTAATAGGTAATTCTGAAATTAATCCAAAAGTATGATGCAGAGAAGAAAGATCATAAAATCTACTTAAGAATTTGCAACTATAGTTTTACATTTTCAACTTATATTCTACTACATCAGTGACCATTCACAATAAATCTACCAAAATAATAAATAACTCAAAATTGCCTTTATATTAAATGCCAAACTGACCATACATTTATTTGAGATTTTCCAAATTTTAAATTATGTTTTCCAAATTTAGCCATACATTAAAATATAAAGTCTCAAATAGATCAATATCTTGAGAGTTCTGGACCTTTTGGATGATATTTCTGTTGTAACTGAATTTTGAAACAAGGATGGAGTGGAGAATTGGCCTCTCCTCCTCTTCCCCTCATCCTCTTCCATCCTGGAACCAGATTATAGTTTGTATATCCTGTTCTTAAAATCCTTTAAGAACAAAAATCCTTTTGTCAAGTCATGTGCGCCATGGTTCTTTAACATTCTAAACCTTCCATGGCTGCTGGAATAGTTTATCATGAAAAGAAAAGAAAGGCCTTTGGCATATCAAAAAAGAAAGGAAGGAGAAGAGGGAAAACCCTGAATTCACAAATAGGCTATTGTGGCATCAGAGCTTAAAGAGGCACTGCTATTAGGTATATATTTCATCATATGAAAAGACAGACTGATTTTGGCCCTCTCGCCTGGTGGATTCAATCCTGTCAGTGCCATTTATTTGTAGTCCCTCTTGATTTCTGTATCCCACACCCTTTTTGCATGAAAATGAACTATAAAGGCAGTCAAAACACCTGCTTTATTGTCAAGACCGATTAATGCTTTGATTTATTCCTCTAAGTGTGAGCTAGTCTGCTGCTACAAGAGCCTTGAGTTGGCATATAAATCATCAGACTTTGAAGGTCTCCTTTTCTATGTCCCACAGTTTCAGCTGTGGGTGTCTTTTTTACATGCTAGAAAGTTCTGTTCACCCTCAGAACACTCAACCCAGCTGGAAGCCAGAGTTTTTCATCAATATTGGTTCTGGCATCTTATGTTAATAAGTGACTGTAAATTACTGGACTAATTTGAATGGCATCTAATATACTTACATCTGTATTTCTCAGGACCTCACTTAGCCCCAAGGATCCAATAAAAAGAAAATAGACAGGCATTCTATATTTTAAATTCATTCCCTTCGTAGTCTTCCAGAATTGTCATTGGCAGGCTCGGGAGTGTTGACGTCACTGACGCAGGACATGGTGTCCTGTATATTTCTGGGATTGAAAATCCTCTCAAGCCTCTCCATTCCTTAGGAAACAGAATGTATTCACAGTGGTATTAAGCCTTGATGGCATGTTGATGTTATAGGATATAGTTTTACAATTTAGTAAGATCAGCAAATCTTTAAAAAAATAAATAAATAAAAAATATGCCTTAGTTCAGAAGACATTCTTTGGCAAGATGTCTCTTTCCACTGTGGTACTTCAAAGAGCAAGCCTATTTCGTCTTTCCTAATTGAACCGTTTATATAAATTACTTTTAATAAGACTTTGGAAAAAAATCTTTTTCTTCCCATTTAACTCCAAAGTCTTTCAATCCCTTTTAGGAATTTGATACTTGAGGCCATATCACTTCGGCTTAAATAAATTTGAAAGACTGTTTCATAAATGCTCTAGAAATTTGAGTGTTTTTCTTTCTGTAAAAGATGGGCCTTCTGTACAATGATGGTGCAAAATGATACAATCATTAGAAAGACAGCTATAATGGAAGGCAGTCTGTCAGGGAAAAAGGAAAGCAAGCTGTGGAAGGAGAAAGATGTTTCAAACTTTATTAAAGAAATGAACATCTTTAAGTACACTTCTAAATACTAGTTTTGCAAAGTGGTCAGTTTCAAGATAACGATAATAAAACTATTTGCTGAAAAATCTGCTGTATTCCAGGAACACACAAGAAATCTATTAAAGTATGATAAAACTGAGGATCAGAGAGGTTCAGTGATTTTCCACAACCAAATGGCAGACCAGGGTTGCAAAACCAGTCAAGCGTCAAACCGAATTATCTTTGCATCATTCCCCACAGTAGTGAGTAGTTTACGCATAGACAGAGGGGGTTTCTCCATGTGCCTGTGCAGAAGTCAAGTAATTAAAGTTCAGAGATCGTTTGCATTTTTCAGCTTTTACAAAGTGCTAGTGCTCATAATTTTTAAACCTCATGCAGCTGGTCCTATTCTGGCAAATGTGTGTTTCTACTGAGAATTTGGCTCTACTCCAAGCACATGCATAGATAAAACCAAAGGGCTGGGTACAGTCTTAGCTTCAAGTCAGTTCAAAAGCCTGAGGGGACATGCAATTTGTGCTGTATTTATGTTTAGTTAAAATGACCTGGTTTAAAGTACCCTGCAGCTTTCTAGTAGAATGAATTTTATGAGGACTAATAAGTAAAAAAATAAAAATAAAAAACTTCCCTTCTTTTTTGCTTTGTTTCAAATTGAATTATCAGCTGACAAATAACAGAGATCTGCTACAAAATCGTTTCTGGGATTGCTTTGTATCTATGTCAAGGAGAAATACCTGTAGTTAAAAGCAGCGATACGACTGAATTCATTAATCTGTTTACCTCTGAAAGCCTAAAGAAATGTTTTGGTAGGAAAGAAACTGGAGCTAATCAAAATCTGGAGGCAATAAGGGTAATCAAAATATTAGCATTAACAGACCAGTTGAGAAGAAAAAGACAAGCCAAAAGTTTCTATGAGAATGGGATATGATACGAGCTTGAACTCATTTACAGGATTTGGTGTAAATCCCAGCTATGCCCCTACTATTTATAAGACTTGACTCAGTTGTTAAATCACTCTGAACCTCAATTTGCTCATCTGTAAATGAGAATACTAATAAGATCCAATTTATTTAGTTGATCTTAATGGATGCAAAGTGTCTTTCTCATAGGAAACATGTAACAAAGTTTAGCTATTAAGTGGTGCAAATAAAAAGTACCAGTTATTAGTGAGTAGTCTGAGTAATGTAAGAAATTTTAGCCCTGTTTTTAAAGATGAAGAAACTAAGATTCAAATACGAGAATATTAAGACAAAAATTAAAGAGATCAGGTTTACTCCAAACCCCCTGCTCTTGTTGAGATCATTTATTAATATTCTAGTTAAGAAAATCCCATGAAGCACAGTTCTGTTCTGACACACATGGGGTCACCGTGACTTAGAGCTGACTCTAGGCATAAGTGGTTGTTTGTTTATGTAATTATATTTAAGTAGGTTTTTATTCATACAAGGGGAATTAGGATGAAAATACTCCACACAATATTACTTACAAATCTCTCTCCTCTTGTGTGTGCTACAAGTTTGCACCCCAGGGAATCAGCATGGTTCTCATAAAGGTTTATTGAGAGGAACTACATAAACAAAGTTCAGTTTACAATTTTGACTACTTAATAAGACATATTGGAAAAATTTTCTTTATTAAATAAGTCAGATTTCTTTTTTCATTCTATAATTATTTAGGGACTTTGCTTTGGAAAAGCAGTCTTTACTATTGTTATCGTCAAGTCGATTGCAACACATAGCCACCCTATGTACAACTGAACAAAATACTACCCGGTCCTGTGCCATCCTCAAATTATTGCCATTTTTGAGCCCATTGTTGCAGCCACTGTGTCAGTCCATCTCATCGAGGGTCTTCCTCTTTTTTGCTGACTCTATATTTTACAAAGCATCATGTCCTTCTCAAGGGTATCGTCCCTCCTGAAAATATGTCCAAAAGAAGCAAGAGGAAGTCTCTCCATCCTCATATCTAAGGAGCATTCTAGCTGTACTTCTTCCAAGACAGATTTGTTCGTTCTTCTGAAAGTCCATGGTATATTCAATATTCTTCACCAACACCATAATTCAAATGCATCAATTCTTCTTTGGTCTTCCTTATTCATTGTCCACCTTTCCCATGCATATGAGGTGATTGAAATACCACAGCTTTGGTCAGGTGCATCTTAGTCCTCAAGGTGATGTCTTTGCTGTCTTTTGCAGCAGATTTTCCCTATGCAATGTGCCATTTGATTTCTTGACAGCTGCTTCCATAGGCATTGACTGTGGATCCAAGTAAAATGAAATCCTTGACAACTTCAATCATTTCTCCATTTATCATGATGTTGCTTATTGGCCCAGTTATAAGGATTTTTGTTTTCTTTATGTTGAGATGTAATCCATACTGTAGTCTTTGGTCTTTGTCAGTAAGTACTTCAAGTTCTCTTCACTTTCTGCAAGCAAAGTTGTGTTATCTACATATTGCAGGCTGTTAATGAAACTTCGTCCAATCCTAATGCCCCGTTCTTCTTCATATAATCCAGCTTCAGATGATTTGCTCAGCAGACAGAATGAATAAGTATGGTGAAAGGATACAATCCTGACATACATCTTTCCTGATTTTAAACCATGTAGTATCCCCTTGTTCTGTTTGAACGACTGTCTCTTGGCCTATGTACAGGTTCCTCATGAGCACAATTAAGTGTTCTGGAATTCCCATTCATAGTAATTTTCCCCATAATTTGTTGTGATCCACACAGTTGAATGTCATTGCATAGTCGATAAAACACAGATAAACATCTTTCTGGTATTCTCTGTTTTCAACCAAAATCCATCTGACATCAGCAATGATATTCCACCTCCCGCATCCTTTTCTGAATCCAGCTCAAATTTCTGGCAGTTCACTGTCAATGTACTGCTGCAACCATTTTTGAAATATCTTTAGCACTACCTGTGTATGATACTGATGATATCATTCAATAATTTCCTGTATTCTGTTGGATCACCTTTCTTTGGAACGGGCAGGGATATGGATCTCTTCCAGTCAGTTGGCCAGGTAGCTGTCTTCCAAATTTCTTGGCATAGATGAATGAGTGCTTCCAGCATTGCACCCATTTGTTGAAACATCTCAATTGGTATTCCATTAATTCCTGGAGTCTTGTTCTCACAAATGATTTCAATGCAGTTTGGACTTCTTCCTTCAGTACCAATGGTTTTTGATCATATGCTATCTCCTTAAATGGTTGAATGCTGACTAGTTCTTTTCGGTACAGTGATTCTGTATTCCTTCCACTTGCTTTTGATGCTTCCTGCGTCATTTAGTTTTTTGCCCACAGAATCCCTCAATATTGCAACTAGAGGCTTGAATTTTTTCTTCAGTTCTTTCAGCTTGAGAAATGCCAAGTGTGTTCCTCTGTTTTGATTTTCTAACTCCAGGTCTTTACACATTTCATTATAATACTTTTCTGTGTCTTTTTAAGCTGCCTTTGAAATCTTCTGTTCAACTCTGTTCTTTCATCATTTCTTCCATTAGCTTTAGCTGCTCTACTTTCAAAATCAAGTTTCAAAGTCTCTTCTGACATCCATCTTGGCCTTTTTCTAATTTTCTGACTTTTTAAGGATCTTTTGCTTTCTTCATTTATGAAGCCCTTGATGTCATCCCATAACTCCTCTGGTTTTCAGTCATTATTGTTCAATGCATCAAATCTATTCTTGAGATAGTCTCAAATTCAGGTGGGAAATACTCAAGATTGTACTTTGGCTCTCATGGACTTGTTTTAATTTTCTTCAGTTTCCAATTTGAATTTGCATATGAGCAACTGGTTTTCTGTTCCATTGTTGCCCCCTGGCCTTTTTCTGACTGATGATAGTGAGCTTCTTCATTGTCTCTTTGCACACATGTAGTCAATTTGATTCCTGTATATTCCATCTGGTGAGGTCTATGTATAGAGTTGTCCTTTATGTTGCTGAAAAAAGATATTTCCAATAAATAAGTTGTTGGTCTTGCAAAATTCTATCATGCAATCTCCAGTGTTGTTTCTATCATCAAGGCCATATTTTCCAACTACTGATCCTTCTTTGTTTCCACCTTTCACATTCCAATCACCAGTAATTATTAATGCATCTTCATTGCATGTTTGATCAATTTCTGCCTGGAGAATAGGTAAAAATCTTCCGTTTTTTTATCTTTGATCTCAGTGGTTCACAGGTAAATTTGAATAATAGTAGTATTAACTGGTCTTCCTTATAGCCGTATGGATGTTATCCTATCACTGACAGTGCTGTACTTCAGTACAGATCTTGAAATGTTCTTTTTGAGGATGAATACAATGTCATTTCTCATCAATTTGTCTTTCATGTCATAGTAGACCATATGACTCTCTGATTCAAAATGGCTAATACCAGTCTATTTCATCTCAGTAATGCCCAGGACATTGATCTTTATGCATTCCATTTCATTTTTGATGACTCCAAATTTCCTACACCCAACCTTCTCATATTCCACATTCCAGTTATTAACGGATCTTTACAGCTGTTTCTTATCATTTTGAGTCATGCCACATCAGCAAATGAAGGTCCTGGAAGGTTTACTCCATGCACCTCATTATGGTCCACTCTACTTTGAGGAGGGCAGTCTTCCCCAGTCATATTTTGAGTGTCTTCCAATGGAGGGGCTCATCTTCTGGCTCTATATCAGACAATGTTCTGCTGCTATGCATCAAGTTTTCACTGGCCAATTTTTTCAGAAGTAGATTGCCAGGTCCTTCTTCCCAGTCTGTCTTAGTCTGGAAGCTCCACTGAAACCTGTCCACCATGGATGATCTGGTATTTGAAATAATGATGGTGTAGCCCTCAAAAAAAAAAAAATTTTTTGTTTTGGTAGGAGAAAATATACCTATTGCTCTATTGTATTATTAAATTTTTAAATCATTTTTCTAATTATTATGAGTTGATCAAAATGAAGCAACAGGATTTCAAGGCTACCTACACGATTAAGCAATGCAGTTAATACTAAAATGCAAAGCTTTAGAATCCTACTAGAGTGTCCTTTCTAGTACATTAAATCAGTCTTAGTGTTCAAGACAACAGTTTGTTCATCACACAAAGTGAGATGGAATCCTGGCTCTGGCTCAGCTTATCTTTATTAGGTAGAGAAAATCATATTGTAGAAATAGGAAAGATATTAAAGCAAAAGAATACAATTAATTTCAGTACATTTATAAAATATTGCAAGCTATAAAATAAATTGGTCTATTTGTTTTCCTTTTAGATAATATACTTTGAGCAATGTTGCTTTGGAAAGGAATGGATTAGATCACATAGCACTTTTACACTGACTATGCAATTGTTTACAAATGTGAGCTGCCTTAAAGTAGGAGTTGTCTCCTGAGCATTGCCAATGTCTGCAAATATTTTCAGTTTACGAATTATTTGTTGAATGAGCATATGACTAAATAAATGTGGCTACTTGGAAGTAAGCATTATTTTTCTGACTATGGACATAGATGGGGTGGATGACAAAGAAAATAAAAATAAAATTAAATCAGCTGTTTCCTATAGAGCAGGAGTTGGTAAACTTCTGCTCTAAAGTTCCAAATAATAAACGTTACCAGCTTTGCAGGCCATATGATCTTTTTTGCAACTACCATTGTAGTCCAAAAGAAGCCACAGATGATTCATAAGTGAATGGGTGTGGTCGTGATTCAATAAAATTTTTTTTTCACAAACATAGGAAGCAGGCTGGATTTGGCCAAGGGGGCTGTAGTTTTCTGAACCCTGTTCTAGAGAACATTGTTGTGCTGTTATTGTTAGCTGTCGTTGAGTCAGACCCCAACTCATGGTGACCCCATGCACAATGGAACAAAACACTGCTAGGTCTTGTGTCATTCCCGTTGTTGGTTGCCGATCAGACTGTCGTGATCCACAGAGTTTTCGCTGGCTGAATTTTGGAATTAGATCACTAAGTCTTTCTTCTTTGTCTTAGTTTGGAAGCTCCACTGGAACCTGTTTGGCAATACACGCAGGAATACATAAGTCTCCACAGATGGTTGATGGCTGCACTTGAAGCTATAATTTTTCATTAGTATCTTGAGGTGCTTGTTTTTTACCAGTACCTTCTGCACAGCTTGAACTTTTTCCCTTTAGTATCAGTAGTTCTTGACCATATATACTACCCCCTGAAATGGTCAAATGTCAACCAATTCTTTTTGTGAGTCTGTGTATTCCTTCCATCTTCTTCTGATTTTTTCTTTTTTGCATGATTTAATTTTTGCCCATAGATTATTTCAGTAATGCAACTCAAGTCCTGAATTTTGTTCAGTTCTTTCAGCTTCAGAAATGCTGGCTGTTCTTCTCTTTTGGTTTTCTAACTCTGAGTCTTTGCATCATAATACTTTACCTTGACTTTTTGAGCTGCCCTTTGAAATATTTCTTTTACTTCATCGTTTTTTGTGTTCACTTTAACTACTTCACATTTAAGAGCTAGTTTCAGGGTCTCTTCCATCATTTATTTTGGTCTTTTCCTTATTTCCTGTCTTTCTAATATCCCTTAAAGAGCTCTTTCCTCACCTTGGTTTAAAGTTGCCATACTATTTCACCTGAATAAGATGTGAAACTAACCTCCACTTGCATAACACGTGAAGCTAACCTCCCAACAGCCTATTTTGTCCCCTTACAATACATTCCCTCGTAGGCAGCCACAGTGGCACTTTTAAAGCTCTATCTGCTGCTTACAATATTTTAATTCGTAGCACTTATTCTTAGTATAAAATCAATATTTGTTAGCCTAACCTATAACTCTCTATATGGTCTGCATTTATTGACTTCTCTAGCTTCATTTTGCCTTTTTTTTTTCCCCTCTACTTGAGCCATATTGGAATGTTTAGATTTCTTGCACTCACCATATTCTTTTTTGCCACAGTGCCTTTGCAGTCTGTTCCATCTACCAAATATACTTGCTTTCCACATCCTTCGTAGCCCAGTGAACTCCTTAGTATAGTCAAGTCAGCATTGCTGAATTCTTTGATTAGATCAAATCCCCAAATGTACTTTTCCTCTACAGCAATTGTAAAAGGCAATTTTAGGTTTGTTTCTGAGATTATTTGGTTGATTGTCTCTTCACAACCCGACTGAAAATCCTATGAAGGCATAAGTGATGTTTTCTTTAGTTCATTGTTGCATCTCAGAGCCTGGTAGTGTACATGGCAAATAGTGTACACTCAGTAAATGTTTGTTTAAAAATAATATATTAAATAGAAGACCCCCTCCAAATAAACTAAACCCATTGACCCATTGCTGTCGAGTCGATTCCGACTCATAGCAGTTCTATAGGACAGAGTAGAACTGCCTCAAAGGGTTTCCAAGGAGCAGCGGGTGGATTTGTACTGCCAGCCTTTTTGGTTAGCAACCAGGCTCTTAATCATTACACCACTAGGGTCCTCCAAATAAACTATTAATTAAGAAATTCAGAGTTAGAGGATGTGGGAAAAGGAAAGATGAGAAAGAGAAAAGTGATGAAATTTATCCCAAATATAATTTTTCACAGCTGACACAGGTATTTCTCTCAGTTCATTATCTTTTGTTTTCTTCGTACAATGGAATACATGGTACATGTTGCTATGAGCTTTGTATAAAATTTGAAATAAATTTTTTAAATATAGCACTCAAATGTTAATATTTACTGATGCTAGATAATTTAGCTGATATTATGTTGATGTTCCATTTTTAACTATACAGCTCCTATACCGCTAATAAATATATGGGCAAAAATATTATTATATATATCACATGAGAACAGATTTCAATATACCCTCACTCATAGTTATCAGCGCTTTACAAATTAAAATTTGGAGAACTCTGTTCAGTCCTTCTCTAGCGTTAGAAAGCTAGAAACTACCTTCTAAGAACTTACTTGTTTGAGTTTAATGTCTGTCACATAACATGTACCAGCAACTTCTTTGAAACAACAACAAAAGCACCTGAAATTCTTAGTTTTAAAAAGACCTGAAAAGATGTTGAGGAAAAATATCGTACGACTAAACGAGAACGAAGGAATAACAACACTTTTATAAAGATTCTTCAGTTCATGAAGAGACAGTTTTCTTCCTCAAGACACTAAAATGTCTGTCTGATTAAGTTCATGTCTTCTCCTTTTTCTGTTGTCTTCCTACTTTTGCAGTTTACTCTTTACCTTGGGGTGTTATATAGAATCTACAAGGTCAAACGAGTTTGAAGTAGAAAACACATTACTACACAGTTCATTACAATAAGCTTCTCCTCTGATGACAGCATCAGTGTGCACACAGGCATGCCTTTATTTGCTCACAAGTTCTAATAACTACTATTTGCCCATTGGAAGATTACTGGCTATGAGAAAATATTCAAAAGGTTAGAAGTACAGTTTAGATATCAGGATGCCTTTACAAAGAACATTCAAATTCACTCATGATTTGGGGAGTAGTTTCTTTTGGTGGCAAGAGGTGGTTTTGTTAAAAAATTTTACAGATAAGAAAACAAGATTTAAAGACCACTAAACTGTTATTATAGCCTTCCTAGGGTATGTGAGGAGCCCTGGTGGCACAGTGGTTAAAAGCTTGACTGCTAACCAAAAGGTCAACAGTTTGAATCCACCAGCTGCTCCTGGGAAACCCTATGGGGCAGTTCTACTCTGTCTTATAGGGTCACTATGAGTCCAAATAGATGGCAACACTTTTGTTTAAATGTTATTAGTTTGATTAATTAAATCTCATAGGGTAAAGGAGTAAGCTATATTCTTTATTTGTGCATAAAAAAGTATGTTTTTTCAGAAAGTAATATTTCTTGGTATCAAACAATAGAATAAAGTGAAAACCTTCTATGGATTAAATTTCCCAGAGAAGAAAACATGGACATCAGTTTGAATTCAACCCTATTCATTTGGACATAAGGTGGCTGCCTCTTATAAAACAATCTGGGGGCCAATTTAGAAAAAAAAAGAGACAAATCAACTTTTCAGTTTACTGTCTTAGGCCGAAATTCCAGAGTAAGCCTCAGTTGTCGTCTTTTTTTTTTTTTTTTTTTACATTCTCCAAGTCTTTGGGTCATCTTTGTAGGTAGTAAGCATCTAATCATCCTTGGAAATAGTAATATTAAAACATGTCTGCTTAATTGACAAAGCACACTGATAATCCAAACTCTCAGTAGAAATTGATTTGCTCTTGTTTATACAGTGCCTTCTATTTTCACTATCTATAGTAATGCTAGTCTGCAAAAGGAATGCCCTTGCAAATTACTCCAAAAGTTCAATAGGGATACCCAATTGTTATTTAACAAGAAAGATTTAAAAGTAGAACACACAAACAAACAAAATCTCAGAAGCAGAAGCAAAACCTAAATACCTGAGAATATTAACAACGAGCCAAGTAATTTTTCACTATAATGAGTTCCATGTCCCTAAATCCAATGGCATTTTTTATTGTCAATCTTACTTGACATTTAAACCACACTTGACAGTGTTAGTCCCTCCCCGCACTCGCCACCACCACCAACCCTGAAACCCTGCCTCTGGCTTTACTTACACTTCCTGCCTTTGTTTGCCTTCATCTCTCTAGCTGCTCTTTGTCAAGGTGCTTTGTTGGCTCCTTCTCCTCCATCCAACATTTAATGTTGCAAATCCTCAGAGTTCAGCATTAGTCCAAGCAACATTTATCTCTTACTTTTTGTTCTGCATTTGTTGATTTTTCTCCCTGTATCTATCCACTCCCTCTCCCCGAAGTTATTCAACTATTTTTAAACCCAGATTTGATAGGGTCCCTCTACTACACAAAAACCTTGAATGATTGATCATTACCCTTCGGAAAAATATCAGCATCTTTTAAAGGGTCTAAAGGACTTGGCAACCAGTTCTGGATGGTTCAAGTCTCCGTTCAGTTTTTTATCATAGAATCCTTCAGTATTGCAGCTAGAGGCTTGAATTTTCTGTTCATTTTTTTCAGCTTGAGAAATGCCAGTGGTGTTCTTCCATTTTGACTTTTTAACTCTAGGTCTTTGCACATTTCATTGTAACACTGGACCTTGTCGTCTCCAGCCACCCTATGAAATCTTTTATCAATGATTATGATGGCACAATAGTAGGCAACATTTCATTCTGTTACCGTAGCATTGCTTAACAAATATAGATCGCTGGTCCCATAAGATTTTTTCTTTTTTAAAGGGAAAGGAGCTCTCCTTTTGTCTATTTTTTCCCCCTAATCGTTTTAAAAGACTCCAAACTCAGACTCTTGCAGCACTGGACCACGGTGGGATATAGGCAGTTGAGGCAGAAGACATGGCTCTGAGCTCTGGCTCTCAAGCTTTGTCTATTGGGCAGACACCGCCACAGGGCCTCAGCCCAGGGCTGCTCCTGCTCCTCAGGCGGGTGGACTAGGAGGAGGGCTGGACACACTCTGCTCCCTCCCCATTCTCTTCCTCTTTACTTCTCTCTCACCCCTTCACTCTCAGCAGGACCAGCAGCAGGAGCAGTGGCAGCAGAGCTAAGAGGACAACCAGAGGCGGGCTCCTATTAGATTTTAATATGGTGTTCGCACAATGTGCAAATCACATAACATCCTATTTCACAGAACATATCCTGGATGTTAAGCTATGTGTAGCTGTATATATAAGGTCTTCATGAGTTGGAGCCAACTCACAACAGCAAACAACAACAAAGGGCTCCCTCCACATTATCTGGCCCCTGCTTCTCTCTCCAGCCTTATTTTTTGTAGCTCTCTTACTTCAGGATTTAAAGGTCACTTACTGGCCTTCTTTTGATTCCTCAAACATACACTTCTCCCTATCAAGGTCTTCATATGCTGCCCTTTGCCAGGAATGCTCTCCCCATGCTCTGGTTATTGTTGTTGTTGAATCTCTTGGGAGCTCATTTTCTAACACTATGCCGGTCAATATACTATTGTGATCCAAAAGATTTTCATTGGCTAATTTTCAGAAATAGACCATCAGGTCTTTCTTCCTAGTCTATCTTGGTCTGAAAGTGTAAACTGAAACCTGTCCATCATGAGTGACTCTTCTGGTGTTTGAAATACCAGCGACATAGCTTCCAGCTCATAGCAACACCTAAGCTACCACACAGTAGGACAAACTGACAGATGGGCGGTGGCTCTGTTTATTAATCTGTTTATCCTTCAGATCTAAGATGATGTACCGCTTCTTCAGGGAAGACTTACTAAACCCAGAACTATTTAAGGACCTCCTCTTTATTTTTCTTTCATGACACTCAACCCACTTTGTAATTATGCGTTGATGTGCACGAGTATGTCAATTAATATCTTTCCTCTCCCAAGACTGACTCATCTTTTTATCCTTGGGTCCTGACTGAAGGCTCGGCATAAAGTAACTGTTTAATGAATACTGGCTGAATGAATGAATAAATGAAATAATAAGTTTTATATCTTTAAATCTCACAACAACCCATGAGAAAAGAGGTATTCTAGTTATTTTCATTTTACCAGTGTGAAACTGAAGCTTGTGAAAGTCAATTGTTTTGCTCAAGCTCCCAAAGATCAACTTGAATCTTGGTTTGTCTGAAAACAAAACTCATGCTTGAAACCACTATGGTTCTCCACCTCTCCATATACCCAGTTTTTTTTGGACAATAACGGAGAAACCAGATCCATTTTCATATGGAGGACTATGCAGTATAGGGCTTAAAATCAAAGGCTCTTGGATTAAACAGATCTGGGCTTAAATTTGATTAGGGTATTAGGTAAGCATGCTCTGTGATTTCAGGAAAGTTATTTAAATCTCTTTAAGAATTGTTTTCCTCATCTATAATACAGAGTTGATAATAGCTATCACACAATGTAGTTCTGACAATTAAATGACCTAATAAATACAAAACATGGTGAAGGGCATCTACATGCTCAATAATAGTATTATTTCTTTACCCAAGCACTCTGGAGACTTGGTGGCACAGTGGTTAAGTGCTCAGCTGCTAACCTAAAGGATGGCAGTTCAAATCCACCAGCTGCTCTTTGGAAGCCCTATGAGTAGGAATCGACATGACAGCAACGGGTTTACCCAAGCACTTCAGGCTCAGTTTTGAATACAGTGTCAGTGTTTATTACATTTTTAGACTTTTTTAAATCTCTGTATATCACCATATATCTCATTCCCTACTTAATGTTGTGTGATGCTTACCTAACAGATCAAAATCAAACATTTATGATTCTGTCACTTTAACTAGATATGCTCAGAAACATGGGCACTTTGCTGATACAGCTAGGATTACTGCTAATTCTACTGATCTGAAAATCAGATCATTGGAATGATTTTCTGTAATGGGAAATAGGCATAATAAATAACATACATGTATTATAACATGTATAATGAAAAGACTTTTTAAAAAAATGCATTTACTATTACAAAACCTGTTGAGACTAAGTCCTTTTGTCCTTCTAACCAATTTCATATGCATATTTATTTATTACATCATTGAAATCATATTCTACAATTATCAGTTCATATTATTTCATAAATATCTCTATAATTATCTTCAATTATATTCATAATTATAATTTTATGGGCTGAAAATATTTATCTGAATTGATTTACAAATATCTTTAACTATTTTTCTGTTTTTAGACATTCAGAATATTTATAATGGTTTGCAATAATACTGCTATTAATACTTGTAAGTGAAATTTTCCTCTGTTGAATTATTTCCTTTAGCTACATTCCCAGAGTGGGTAATTAAGTGGTATTCTTAACCAGTATGCATTTGTTAGGTATTAGCAGTTTCTATCTCAAGGAGTTAAATACTAGCTTATATAAAATTATAGTGACCTAATGAATAGATCTTATAAAAATTGCAAAGTGTACATTCACACTGTGTATAAAAACATTCTCAGAGTATAGGCTATTAGTGAGACAAATTCCTAAGCCATATTTATAAATCACAAGGGCAACTTTGAATGATTCTCTTCTTTATCGAAGAACAGCAAAATCCATACAACACTCCTCTTGCAAATATGAAATTCAGTGCCATCAAACCTGACTCAGTTTGCCAGAATGGCACACTGAATGGACAATGATGAGTACAGAATTATCAATTCAGTATCACAGAGAGTGTAAGTTTAAAAAAAAAAAGTCTATTGTTGAGTCACTTTTGCTTTTCTAGAGATTGAATAAGAGCTTTGGACTCTAATTCCAAGCTATGCAATTAAATTAGGAGCCCTGGTGGCACAGAGGTTAAGCACTCAGCTGCTAACTGAAACGTCGTTGGTTTGAACTCACCAGTCGCTCTGTGGGAGAAAGATGTGGTAGTCTGCTTCCATAAATATTTATAGCCTTGAGAACCCTGTGGGACAGTTCCACTCCGTCCTATAGAGTGACAATGAGTCAGAATTGACTCAACACCAACGGGTTTGGTTTTGGTTTTTGACAATTAAATTATTCATCCCTTTCTGGGTGCTCAGACATTAGCTATAAACAAGTTCTTTCCTAGGTCTCATGAAAGTCCTAAACTAAATCTCAAGATGGTTTTGAAGTTGCATGTGATTGTTACCTCAACTACACTACCTGATCATCTTTGATTTGGTAATGTTAGAGCTTGCTTACACATTGCAATAAAAAATTACCAGAAATGATGTCACAGCCCTCAATGGATCCTTAGTTTGGTTTAACTGAAAATCTTTTTACCAACATTATCTAAATTATCACAGATTTATTGTTATATTGAGTCAGAAAAATGCACACATACAAGATAAAGTTCAGAATTTCAGGCCAAAGTGTTATCTAAAAAGTCAACGTTTTCTTATTAATACAGGATGAAAAATACACATTTTCTCCCTTTAAAAATAAGCTTAAAATGGAAAAGAAGATTGCTTTCTGATATATCAGGGTTTAGTTATGAATTTTAAATCCTTTTTTCAAGATACATGATAAAACTGAGAAATGAAACAATTGGTTTGACTAAAATATTTTCTTTTTCTCTCATTCTTCAACATATTACTTAATTTATGGGGAATTTTAATGAATGCATAAAACATGTTCTTCAAAATGCAAAATTAATGAAGTGCCAGTGTCTTTTCCCATAATTTATGACCCACCTATATTAACTTTATTCCAGCAGAGCATGCCCCTCTCCCCACCACCAGCACCATTGCTAACAGCAGTTTTATATATGTTGATTTTTGATGTTTTCAGTATTTTTTGTAAAAATCAACTCAGATAGACCATGAATTATTTCAAATTCCTAAAAAAGAATGCTTTTGCCTTTTCATTTTCTCTCTTGCTTATAAGTATTCTTCAACTTCCACCTCTAACACCCACGTGCCTACGAGAAACCCCCACTATTATGCTACCTCAGCTGAAAAAGAATCACCTGAAATTCTAATAAGGATATTCTCTCCAGCACTCCCAAATCTCTCCCCCTATAGTTTTACTATCTATAGGTGGAACTCTTCTAGGAGTAGATGAAGGTGGGAGGTATACACCTATCTAACCAGAGATGAGTTTTTGAGGAATGATTTTCTTATTATTGTCTTTGAGAAGATAAGTACTTAATTTCTCACAAGTTGGAAAGGAGAGAACTATTCCATGCTTAACATTCATCTGTAGATTTGAGTAATATGGTAATCTGGTTAATTTTGGTTAAATGTAAGGTACCACGAGTTGGAGCCGACTCAATGGCAACTAACAATAGCTATTAAGGCACAACACTTTCACTACTCTTTTTAAAATTGACTTGTCCAATAATATAAAGGTTCAAAAAAATGTTTAATCACAAATAAAAATGAGTAAGTAATGGATAGGACTTCAAAAACAATAAATGTAGTGCTTGATGGTAATATGGAAAACAAATCGATTCATGGCATGCTTCAGATTTGAGAACATATCCAAACAGGCCATTCTAATTTTTGGACGAATTGTATGTTTTTCTTGCTATTGTTTTCTAAAGAAACTGCTGAAGAAGCAAAAAAAAAAAAATATTGTCAATATAAGAGGTAGAAAGATAATGTGAATCTTTTGAGTTTTAACTGAAATTTGTGTGCTTTATACCTAAAAAGAGACAAGAAAAATATTTTGAAGTTGCCTGGAATTTTTCAGAGAGAAAATGGCAAAAGAGATCATGAGTAGAGAAGAACAATTAGGATAGTTAAAAACTAGAAGTCACATCACAAGAAATATCTTAAGATAACACACTCCTTTCTTATTCCAGAGCAGAGAAGCAGGACTTGTGCAGGAAAGTGACAATGAAGGTCACTTTTACTCACTTTGAGTGTTTCAGAAATGCAACTGAATGGAATGCCTTGTTAAGGAGTGAGCTCTCCATCCTCAGCTATTTTTGAGCCAAAAGACAATTATTAATTTTTAAAAAATAATGTTTTATAGGTGTTTAATATATTAGGTAGAAAATGTGACTATTCAGTATCGTATTTATTTTCCAAATTTAAGGTTGTAGTTTTCTAAATAATTTCTCTTTGAGGAGGTGCTTTCTGAAGTGGCTGTCTTGATAAGGTTATTTGTACTTTACAAGAAGCCTATCATGGTTATTACAAACTAAGGAATATGTATTTTTATTTTTAG
Source organism: Trichechus manatus latirostris (assembly GCF_000243295.1). NCBI lineage: Eukaryota > Metazoa > Chordata > Mammalia > Sirenia > Trichechidae > Trichechus > Trichechus manatus. Next base: position 6,465,618 of record NW_004444075.1, read on the forward strand.
CTTTTGTTTATACTTCAGGCTATGTAATATTACATGCGAAACGAATTGAAATGAGAGTTTCAGGTCCATCCATCCACACAGGATTTCATTATTGAGAAAGAAACAACACAGTTTAACATTTTCGTCCTACTAGAAATAACTGGAAATGGTGATTCAAGGTAAACAATGCATATAATAGAATAATATCAGAAAAAAATGTGTGAAAAATGTCTATAATACAACCTTATTATCATATTATGAAATATGCATATATTTAATAAAATTTTTAAAAAAGTGTAATATCTAAGAGGTTGTATGCAACTCAAAAATAATCCAACCTTAAATGCTCTTAATTGTAAATATTTTAAGAACAGTTTTGCTTTAGTTTAGAAGGTATAGCTACATAAAGGAAATCCCTGAGTAATGTATACTTTCAGTGTAGGAAGAGGTCTTGAATACTAACTCATCATTCTTTTTCTAAAAAGTAAAATCCAAAGAGCTTTAAATACTTGTAAAATTAATCAATGAATTAGTCAAAAATAAAAGATTAACACCTGGTCTCCCATCAATTCTAGTCAAAACAATATTAATATCTAACACTTGATATGGTGCTTATTATGTATCATGCATTTTTTAAGCAATTTACATGTTAGCTTACTTATTCCTCATAACAACCTCAAGAGAAATATTTTCTCATTTTACAGATGAAGAAGTTGAGGCATAGAGAGATAAAGTGACTTGCTGAAAGTCATTTGAGTAGGACATAGTATATTTGAGATTAGATTCTCAGGTGATCTGGTCAGTTCCCATTCTTAATTACTGCACTATACTGCCTCTGAAAATTGATGCGTTTTGGATTATCATTTTACTAATTTTATTCATCAAATGTGTGAGGATAGCTTTAAATAAATGAGAGTTAGCTTACGGATTTTGTTCTGTGTAACCCAAATATCCTGGATAAGAATTAAACTATTACTCAGTGTCTTTTCTAGCCCTTGACACTGTGTAAATGTTTCTGCTGGATCCTGGAATTTGTCAACTATGCTACAGATCTTACAGAGAAGTAGATCTCTGTGGTTTGCACGTTGCTATGATGCTGGAAGCTATGCTACTGGTATTTCAGTTACCAGCAGGGCCACCCATAGTGGACAGGTTTCAGAGGAGCTTCCAGACTAAGACTGACTAGGAAGAAAGTGTTGGCAGTCTACTTCTGAAAATTAGCCAATGAAAACACCTTGAATCAGAACAGAATATGGTCCATTATAGTGATAGAAAATAAGCCCCCTAGGTTGGAAGGCACTCAAAATACACAGTGGCTGCAATAATAAACTCCAGCATACCAACGGTGGTGAAGATGGCTCAGGACCAGACAATCTTTCCTTCTATTGCATGTGGGATTGCCATGGGTTGGAGCCCACTCACGGGCAACTAACAACAACAACAACCTCTTCTAAACAGAAGTCCCTTAAAAGTTATGTAAAATTATAACAATGTGTCGGCCCTCCTGGGAGAGCTGAAAGAAGCAAGTGTGGTGGATGAGAGAGCAAAGAAAACAAAAGGAGAAGAATTAGTCAGCAGGTACTAATGCTCGCCATGATGGGTACAAGTCACGGTTAGCCTTACCAACAAGAAAAAAAATGCCAGTGACTTCACTGAGTCTAAGGTTTTTAAGTTTAGTCTAATATGTCCTTCTTCAGTTGTAGGAGTCCAGAGGTACAGCCCAGAATATATTAAGAGAAACAAATTGAGAGAAGTGGAGAGTAATATAAGGTTATAGAGAGGGCAAGGAAGGAAGGCCTTGTGAAATCAGCCAGAGAAAGAGCAGGAATAGTAGTAGTAGCTTTCCGAGAGTGGGTTGCAATTCCTTCTTAGAGTAGACGAAATAATAAACGCAGAAAAAGATGAGGCCCTTCAGGTTACTCTTTGGGAATGTAAGAAGACAGTCCTTCGGACGAGCCTGCTCTTCCTAGTTCCTTCCGCTGCTAGCATGTTTGGGCTTCAGGAACAAACCTTCCTGCCCCCAGAGCCTAATGGCTTGTCTAAATGTTTTAGTAAGATTAAAGAGATATAATCCTAGGTGAGACACTAAAGTTTCTGAGTACCTCCTCCTGCAATAGTCAGGTGGGAAAATTCCCTGTGTAATGGCTTAGGTAGGCTGGGGGTATAAAATGGCTGGGGGAGGGATTTCTCTCTATCTCCTTAGCTGTGGTGCTAATGGGCAATACATGTAGCATAAGCTTAGCATGAATTTATGGCCTAACTAAGTGGACCTAACTGGCCAAGAGGAGACCAGAAGTAGGTATGCTTCCATTTTGACCCTCCACCACAATGCCAGGTGGAGGGCAAGCATGGAAGAATCTATATCCACCAGGACAGTTTCTAGAAACCAGGGAGGGTGGCATGTAATATAATTGTCCCATTTATGTTTCTCACCCACAGCACAAAATGGGTTGTGCATGGAAGTAGTCGTATCTTCCCAGAAGCTTCTGAGTCAGCGGAAAAACTCATTCATTGTTATACTGTTTGCTTCTTATTGTAAGTAGTAAAGACTACTTTCCTTGTGCTAATGTGTGTTCAGGCTCTGACTGGAAGGACATAATAGAAATGGAGCAATCCATATTCGTTATTTGTTCCTTTTGTCTAATGGCCTTCTGGCTCTCTACAAATTGGGTACAACCTGGGACTACATCTCAGATTTGCCATGATGCACCTCAGATTTGGTGCAGCAGGGCAGGATTTGGCTATGTTGTCCCTCAAGAACAGGCATGGGACCCAAGAAGATGACACATGGCTCAGAACAACAAAAGAGAAGGAAAATGAAAGTAAGACATAGAAAGAGCAGTGTTGTGCCTGGCTCCAGGGAAACCCTTGCTTGATGGAGTAAGCTGGATTGAAAAAAGAAAAACATATTTGTTGCTTTTTTTATTTTTGTTACTGTTTTTAGGTATATGGATTTTGGTGTATATTTGTGTTTAAACTTTTTTTATTAGTAAATCTGTATACTGCTTTGGTGTAGTTTGGTGGTATGTGTAGCCATCACCCATCTTTCAGTGGAGGCTTGCATGTTGCTGTGATGCTGAACAGGTTTTAGCAGAACTTCCAGACTAAGATGACTAAGAAGAAAGGCCTGGAAAACTACTTCCAAAGATCAGCCATTGAAAACCCTATGTATTACAATGGTCTGATCCACAGCGAATCATGGAAATGACACAGGAATAGGCAGCGTTCCTTCCGTTGTACATGGGGCCACCATTCCACAACAGCTGAAAACAACCACAAATACTGCATAGCAAAATTTTATTCTTAATCACCTAAACTAACCCTTCTCTGACTTTCTACAGAGCTGAGTCAAAGAGCCTGTAAACAGACTGAACCTGAAATAGCCCCTGGAGAGTTTAGGGAACAATTCTGTGATTGTTCTATTGGCAACTTGCGAGGGACTTACTTCTATAAAATAGGTAACATGTATATAAGTTCAAATTGTGCTTCAACAGAGAGCATCTGTGAGCTTGGCCTTTAATGTTGTTGCTAGAATGATTAATTCTATGGAGGTTTCAATAATATCTTAAGTTATTTCCACTCCATAACTTTTTCCCTTCCCCCTCTCTTTTTTAGTATATTTTCAGAAACTTGGCTTTATGTAGGCATTACAGGAAGTTTTTGTTATATATATAAATTTTTTTTTCTATTTTAACCAAGACCTATATTTATAGTGTATGGTCAGAGGGTATTTATTTGAATTATCACTGAAAAGGTTGTTGTCAGTGACAGGAAAACATTAGAGGATGATTCCGTAAAACATGCCTTTCGCCTAACAAGAATTTGCTTCTACATGACTCTTAACGTGTAGCTCAGAGAGAGCAGCAGTGCGTTCAATTATTCATGTTTTCTAATTAAGGCCTGCTGATTGTGTCTAAATGGTAACTTTATTTTGGAGAGAATGTGTTCTTAAATGTTTTTCACAACAACAATTTGTCAGATGGTGACATAGTTTCTTTAGGATCCTCAGTAGCGTATTCGTTGGGTTTCTGTAATGTCTTAGAACTCACCTATAGTGTTATCTATCATGTTGAAGATCCCTAAACTGTTTAGCGCATGTCTTGTTTAGAGGTGAGACCAATATCTGATTTTTTTGTTAATGGCCATTTAGTTACTTTTTATATTGAAAAGACTGGGAAATTACAAAGCCAGATGCTATTGCTATACTGTTATTTAACAGTTCGAGTATGATACGGTAAAATGGCGTTCCTTTCAAAGCTGAGTGAAGTCATTCCAGTATTATATCTATGTACTTGTCTCTTCTTTATGGTTTCCATGTGGATGAAAAGTGTGTCATACATAAAAATTGGCAGGCTCCCATTCCTTTTGGCAATATTCATCCTCTAATCAAAATAATGTTTGATTTTGAACCTAAATATTTCTCCATTATGTATTCTACAAAACTCCCTTAAGGTAAATCTTCAAAAGCTTAATTGATGTTGTATGATTCTTTAAAACACTGAAATTTAAATTATTTTAGCCCCATGCACTTAATCAAAATGACTGTGTGCATTCTTATAACTCCATTCTTGCCTTTCCTTTCATAATCTTAAATCAGTACGGTTCCTTTGTTTATCATATATATTATTTAATTAGCAAAAATAGAAAGAAAATATGCAGGAATTTATGAAAGTATTTATTTTTAAAATATTTGCTTTGTGTTTTGCAAATTAAACAAAATATATGATAAAGAAAAGAACCGTATTTTTTGAAAAGACAAAAGCTGGGTTATTTTCTCAGAAAGGGACAAAGCAAGTGCCAATTCCTCTATGTAATCTGATTAGTAAAGTTAGCCAAAATGGATGATTCAGACATTTATCCTATTGTCACTGTTTTATTGTTCAAATTAACTGGAATGTTCATTATAGTCTTATCAATATTTATTCATTAAGCACAGATTGTATTTTACATGATTCTGAATGGATATAATACCTTATTGTAGTGATATTGTTATGCTGAGGGTAATTTTCAGACATCATTGATATTGTGTTTTATTTTCTTGCACATTGCAGAACTGTTTGCAAACATATTAAGAGTGACTTAAATAGGGTTAGATGATGCTAATTCACTATTTTCAGATGTCTATAAGGAACTAAATATCTAAAATTTAATCTGAAGTTGGATTTCTCTTTATAATAGTTGTTTATACTCTTGCAGATGCAGTAATTTATGAAATTGACTTTCTGAATAATGTTGACCTTACACACAGATTTAGCCAAGATTGTGGAATTTGTTTCTTTGTTTTTAATCCACTCCAAGTGAGTTTCCTGTTAGGAGTAAATGAGATAGATTTTGTTATTATTGTTAGGTTGCAAGACTGTCAGTGATAGGATAATATCTATACGCTTACAAGGAAGACCAGTTAATACAACTATTGTTCAAATTTACGCACCAACCACTAAGGCCACAGATGAAGAGATTGAAGATTTTTACCAGATTCTGCAGTCTGAAATTGATCGAACAAGCAGTCAGGATGCATTGATAATTACTGATGATTGGAATGCAAAAGTTGGAAACAAAGAAGGATCAGTAGCTGGAAAATATGGCCTTGGTGATAGAAACGATGCCAGAGATTGCATGGTAGAATTTTGCAAGACGAATGACTTCTTCATTGCAAATACCTTTTTTCACAAAAATAAACGGAGACTATACACCTGGACCTCCCCAGATGGAATACACAGGAATCAAATCAACTATATCTGTGGAAAGTGACAATGGAAATGTTCAATATCATCAGTCAGAACAAGTCCAGGGGCCAACTGTGGAACAGACCATCAATCGCTCCTATGCAAGTTCAAGTTGAAACTGAAGAAAATTAGAACAAGTCCATGAGAACCAAAGTACGACCTTAAGTATATCCCACCTGAATTTAGAGACCATCTCAAGAATAGATTTAACACATTGAACACTAATGACTGAAGACCAGATGAGTTGTGGAATGACATCAAGGACATCATACATGAAGAAAGTAAGAGCTCATTAAAAAGATAGAAAAGAAAGAAAAGACCAAAATGGATGTCAGAAGAGAATCTGAAACTTGCTCTTGAACATCGAGCAGCTAAAGCAAAAGGAAGAAATGATGAAGTACAAGAACTGAACAGATTTCAAAGGGTGGCTCGAGAAGAAAAAGTAAAGTATTATAATGACATGTGCAAAGAGCTGGAGACAGAAAACCAAAAGGGAAGAACACTCTCGGCATTTCTTAAGCTGAAAAAACTGAAGAAAAAATTCAAGCCTCGAGTTGCAATACTGAAGGATTCTATGGGGAAAATATTAA
>NW_004444075.1:6473075-6474268 GCF_000243295.1 Trichechus manatus latirostris
CTTACAACAAAGACCTGGAAAAACAAGTGATTTGATTCTATGTGAACATCTGGCAGCCCTGAACAAGGCAAGGTTAAGAAATCCATCTGAGTCATACTGGAGAGGAAGACGGTTTGGAAGAGGTAAGGAGCGCTAGAGCTGCAGTGGCAACACAGCAGAGATGCAGCCATGCCGGGCCGCGGTGAAGCAGGCAAACAGCTGTGCTGTCATGCGCTTGAGAAGCAGTTTCCACATCGAGAGAGACCCAGAAGCAGAGATTCTTGGATACTCCAAACCAGTGAAGAGCAGCTTCCAAGAGGCTAGGATAGGTACATGCGCGCACCCTTTCGCGGCGAGTTAAAAAAAAAAAGTCCATTTGGGAAAAAGCTCTCTCCCTTTTACCTCCTACCTCTGCACTCTGCACTGGATTTGGGAAAAACCTCTCTTCCTTTTACCGCTTCCCTCCCTGCTCTGCACCAGGATTGTACTGGGCCAGAAATAGATCCCAAAAGGTGCCCTGACCCATTCTCCTGGCCTTGGAGAGGGATCAAATAAGCTGCTGGCTCCACTAGGCCAGGAACACAGGGTTGGCACAACTCCTTTGCTGGCCATAGAAATCAGGGGTCCGCAGACTCTGAGTGCCATACACCCCTGTATAGACTTGTGGGGACCCATCTCAACAGCGTTAGCCCTCACTACCACAGTACAACAGGGCAAACATCTAAGTTTAACTTCAACTGCTTCAGCTGTGAATGGGAAGATTTGTGATCCTCAAAACAGCCCTGCCCCTTAAGTAGGCACTTTTATCGATCTGCAGCAGGGTCTTGAGGACTGGTGATAGTTCCTAGAGTGCCTAGTCACCTGCTTCAGGAGTTCAAGAAAAAGTAGTGCCCTTGAGTCTTTACAGCCAACATAGTGGGGTGCTCTTAGCCTGGTTGCAAAACTCACCTACCTATTCACGCTAGAGAATAGGGACATGCTTTTCTTTCAGACTCTCAGGGGCAGTGGTCGGCCCCCTGCCTGGCTAAGCACATGATCCCCTACCACAGCCAGAGTCCAGTGCCTGCACCAATCACCCATGCCTCTCTAGGACTGGGGGTGAGAGCCTGCATCACACACTTGGAGATTGACTGCCTGCACACCCGAGGTGATCCCATACAGGAAATTTTATTTTTTTTATTGTACTTCAGGTGAAGGCTTACAGAACAAATAGT